>NW_028301554.1:1260000-1517500 GCF_042242905.1 Orbicella faveolata
TACATTTGCGTAATGACGTCACAACATGTCGGTTGACATGTCTTGGTTTGAAGAAATTGGTAGAAAAGCTGTACACAAATCCGTCGTTCTCGTTTTCGAAAATTAGCCACGGTTTTTAGCTGTTTTCAACGATTGCGATTTCGGTTGGAAAAAATCGCTGTTTTCCAAACAAATCTTACTTTTTTCTATAATTTCCAGTGTTCGTATAAAATATGATTTCTTTTTCTTTTCGTTCTCCTATTTATTACTTTCTTTTCAGGAGTACTGATTTAAACTCCAGTTGAGTTTTCTTAGCATCTACGGTTTAAATATCGCAGCCCCAATTCTCAGTATAGTCAATCTTCATTATTGACGTGAATCGAATGAGCGCAGTCGAAATAGCGAACAATTGCAACAAGCGAGAGACTGGTACGTGTTCGGAATCTATAGCTGGTGGCAAGTAGCGTGAATTTCAATTCGGGATTTTTGGCCACTAACCACGTGTTATTAGGGTAGTTAGTGGCGGATCTAGGTGAGGGACCCGGGGGGCCGCCCCCCTTACTTTGGGTAAAACAAGAAAAAATCGCAGAAGGAAGAGAAGCCGGCAGGGTAGGCCCAACCCCCAACCCCTCCCCTTAGCTCAAGGTCTGGAATGATTTCACAAACCCCGATTCTTATATGCTAATTGGAATCCTTAAATGGTAATGTGCAAGAATTAACAATAGAGCCAGCACGTTCTAAAGTACACCGTTCTAATTTCCAGATGGTTTCTCGCAAACACAAACAACAATGCTTCCAATGTTTTAATCTCTCTTTATCGAGCAGAATCGCTCTAGATCTCATTTCAATCTAGGTCTCGCTTGAAACTTGAACCGATTTAGAAAGCTTAGCTATGTGCACCGAGCAAAACAGGTTCAAACAGAAACTATATTTCAGTGGTCAAAATGCGTTAAACAAACCTTACATTAAACAGTTCAATTAAATAACTGAGAACTGCCCGACTAGAATAAATATTAAGCAAAAACATGGCTTTTTTCTTCCTTATTTCTTGGCCTTGTCTAAATAGGTATTCACTTTTGTGAGCAAGTCGTTCACATTGTTCATGGTGTCCATGGCGTTCTGACACATTTTTTGATGGGCAAGTTGTGCTTCTTTTGCGCGATCAATCTTTCGCTTCTTCTCGTCGTACCTACCATTCTCTTCTTCCGAACTATCCAATGATGAAGCGACCAATTCATTGTCAAGTTTTCTTTTAACAGCTTCCGCTTTTCGTTGACATGGAGTCATCAGCGTGGAATACTTTTATTGAAGCTTTTACCTTTATCCTAGTTGTTTTCAGAACGCACCGACTCTTCTTCGATTTCTGCGTCCCATGGGCGCCATAAATTTGACATTTTGAGAAAAGCCCTGCTTGGGACTTCCTAAAAGGATGACTGCCAGCGCAAAATGATGTTTTTCTTTTAAAAAAAAAAAATTTTCACACGTGCAAAAGATGCAAATTCGTGGAATCACTGTTGTAAATAAAAATGGACGCACAAGAGATCCAAGCGGTGGTGTTTAATATTTTGGCATTTTTGTTGCTTTTAATATCAGCACTATCACTGTAGGAATACTCAACTAGTGATGGACAATGAAGGACATATCCGCTTTGTTCAGGCTGGATTCCTAGGGCCGGGAGCACGCACGATGCGGTTTCCTTTCGACTGATGGAACATATTGGTCCAGGGCGTAACTTGGATCTACCACCCAATGCAAAACTTCTGGCTGATAAGGCGTATCCAGATGGTGGGTCACTACTGACACCCGTAAGAGCTAACCGGATGTCTTTATTAAATAACAGGGACAGAAGGCGTGCGCGAAGGTTTAACAAGCTTCTGTCTGAGAGTAGGGTAAAAATAGAACACGTTTTTAAGGAAATGAAAGCTTACAAAGCGAGAGGTCAGATTTGGCGGCACCCACGCTGGCTCATGCCTGTGTGCATGAAATTAGTTGCCCTTTTATCTGAAAGAAGGGCGAGACTCTTCAAAACAGTCCAGAAGATACGGCAAAACGTAACTTCAACAGTTCTCCACAAATGTCCACAAATGCGCACACGTTCTATTTACGTACTGAACTGTCTATAGACGCACAGTAATTTTGAATGCCAAAACGCAATTAGTTCTTTTTTAAGCACGTTTTAGCGTGTGCACGTAATCATCCGAGTTATTTCTTCTTGTCATCGAATAACAGACATATTGCAGTTGTTGAAGCTAAGCTTTATGAACGTTTCCAAGCGGCATCTGGATTGTGAACACAAATTGCTTGTAGATCTGTTCAATGAAAAAGACTTTAAAAACATCGTGTTTATTTGTCTGTTGTAGGCGCACGTGTGGAAGTTTTATCTTTTTGTACACACTCATTAGCATTCAGTGGAGGATTCTAATTAGCATATAAGAATCGGGGTTTGTGAAATCACTCTACTGGTAGTATCATAATAAGAACTGTATTGTTTAATATAATACAATGCATGCGTATTCTTAGGTGCTTTGTTACAGTGCATGTTACAGACATACCCATTATTGCAATTCGGATTTACATTGCTGGTAATTAATATCTCCGACTAATCCCAGCTGAAGTTACACATTGTTTTTAAGAAGATAACGACCAACAGCCAAGATACGTTTGCTTCACTGCGTGATGGTTTACAAGATTTATAATCTAGCTTAATCTGATATATGCGCCAGCAGATCACATTAGTAAGGGAATGCCTGGACTGTTAGTCCCGGGGGGGGGGGGTGGATACCCATATAAAAAGCACGGGCTGCTCGTCGAATATTTTGATAGGAACAAAAGTGTAGCAGCTCTTGTAAGCTTGTAATTCTCTTCATAGTTAGCAGCTGTTATTGTTTTAGGGCTAGGGTCATTGTTTCTGTTGTTTGTTCTACTCTTCTCTCAAGGGGTATCAAGCCATTCATGTGAGACCTTACGAGAGCTGCTACCTCACCCTAAAAGAACCCCGAAGTGGTAAAAAGATCCTGTTTTGTGGGCGTGGCTTACATTTTTTCTCCTCTGAGAGGTACCAATTCTTGCATAACTCATTAAAGCCTGTCCTATTTCTTCGGTTCAATACTCGGAAAGGTGCCGGAACAGTTCCCACTGTGGACCTTTTGAGGCTTAACACCCTAAGAGGCACCAAAACTACTTTTTTAACCCCTAAAAGGTGCGACAAGCACCCCCCCGTCCTTTTTATATGGGAGTCCCCCTCCGGGTGTTAGTCAATGAGAAAGGAGAAAGCAGTGACCACAGCGTATGATAATAAAAACATCAACTAACTTTATTTAATGAGGCTCGACCAATTACGTTGGTTCTTTTACAGTTGACTTTAAAAGTAAAATATAAAACTACGAAAAAGATATTACAATATATCAAAGATATAAGAAAGCAAATGTATTACAAACGTATCAATGTAAGTCGTAATCATCCAAATGTCGTCGACAGCAAATTAACGATCGTGACATGGTAGCAAAAAGTGCTTTAATATATGTGTTTACTTTTCCTAAGACTACCTAAGCTAAGTCATCGTTACATCTTGCAAATGAAAATAACATGGGATATTCCTACAGGCAGAAGAGACAAAAATCGACTTTCTACAAGCGCGGCCGAGGAACTGAACTTTATTTACACTTCTTAGTTTTTTTTTGTTTTGTTTTGTTTTTTTTTTACTACGGTTTACTAAAACATTTGATTGTAACTGAAATAAGTCTATAAGGGAGATAGGACTTTGCGCGCGCTCTGATTGGTAAAAAAAGCCATTTTTTTATCAGAATATAAAGAGAGAAAGCCTGTTTTATTGTTTTTCGCCTCATTACCTCTAGTCAACATTTTTGTTAGAGATGGAGAAAAACATTTTCTTTGTTTCTACTCGCGACGTGTAAAATCTATATCATAAAGCAAATAAAGAAGCCTAAGCCTTGTATTACACTGTGATAACACACCGGACATTTGAGAACACTCGAGAAATGTAGAAAACACTCCCCTGCGACTCGTGTATTCTACATTTCCCTCGTGTTCTCAAATGCCCGTCGTGTTTTATCACAGTGTAATACACGGCATGTAAAACTTAAACACTGGGCCGTTTTACAAGGAAGAAAGCTCTGTGTGGTAGGAGGGTTTATCAATAACAGAGAACCATTTACTTAGTACACGAAAAGTCTTGGGCAGCAGGGTGCCCCTTTGTGAAACAGAACTTGTTTTGAAGGCATGGAGAATATATCACTACCCACCCCTAACTGGGATAAATATAGAGACGTGAAGAGAATGAACAAACCTTAGGTGGCCAATGTCTGCTGCGGTCAGAATGGACAACTCTTCTGATATAAACGCTAAGTACAGGCTGGTTCGAGGAGGATGGGGGTAGCCGTTCCACCGGCGACGAGTTTTTACCATGTAAACCAGCCACGCGTTGATTTAGTTTATCTTAACGACCCAAGGTTTTCAAAAAAGTTCATGGAAAAACTTAAATTTGCTGAATCCTCTTGCCAGTGATCTTCAGTTCAGTCCTAAGCTCAAAATGCCGATTCTCCCTTCATGTTGCCATACATTTCAGTTGATGTTAGCTCCGAGAAATTTAAGAGTTCATCAAGACAATATCTGC
Organism: Orbicella faveolata; assembly: GCF_042242905.1. NCBI lineage: Eukaryota > Metazoa > Cnidaria > Anthozoa > Scleractinia > Merulinidae > Orbicella > Orbicella faveolata. The sequence continues at coordinate 1,264,613 of NW_028301554.1, forward strand.
TAGTTGATGATTTTCGTTCTTCTCATCACCTGTCTGTTTAAAATTTGATGGTCATGTAAGAGGAAATCAGGACTTGATCACTTATTACTGACTACTTACTTAGTTACTGATCACTTGTTACTATTTGCCTATCGCATTAAGAAGTCTTGTCACGGAGTTATTCCACTCAAAAATTAAAATGTCGCTTTGACTCAAACTTGTTCGTACTCAGGACACAAGTCGAGGGGAAAATGCCTCGTGACGATCATCTTGGATTTCAGTGTCAGACCCAAGTACAAGGCTGATGCAAAACGTTTCTGTAAGAACAGGAAAACAACCAGTTACTGTGAGTAAGCAAAAGACTCACTCGCCAACTGAAATGGCTTCCTTCTTGATGTAAACAGGGTAAAGTCCCCAGGGGACTCCTCTGTAAAAAGGACGGGGGAGCTTGTCGGAAATTTTGAAAAGATTCCCTAAGAGGTACCAAGATCCTATTTTGTGGGCGCGGCTTGAAATGTTTTCACCTCTAACAGGTACCAATTCTAAATCAACGCACACACTGACACTTCCGCCGTACGACGTATGAGGTTAAACACCCTAAAAGGTACCAAAACCGCTGTTTTAACCCTAAAAGGTACGACAAGCACCCCCGTCTCCTCCGGGGGGGGGGGGGGGTTAAAGTAGCCTCAGTTAAGCCTTCATTAGAAATTAAAAACGCCACTTCCTCAGTTGTATGAAGCCAATTCTGGTTCTAAAAGATAACACCAAAAAGGTCTGGGTTTTACTTGGGGAGATCCGAAAGACTAAAACGAGTGCTTATTGGCCATGGATTAACAAACTAACGTACTTTTAATTCACTGAGAAATACGCCAGTGGTTGCTATCGACCGTTATAAAATACCAGAGATATTACGCGCGCTCTAATTGATCAATAGAGTTGACAAACAATTATTGCATTTTACGGTTAAACAACAGTTTCTGAATCTCGCAGCGTTAAAGGATAGGACGCAAAATTGACTATTACAGACGATTTTAGTACAATCACTGATGAACTATTGATTATGAAAGAATTTCAATGTATTTCATATTTTTGCATTTTTAACCGCCTTTGAAAAGGTACCACATCGCCTTCCATCATTGGCCAACCTTTTTTATTAGAATACATAGGCCTGGCTGCTAAAATTCAACCATCAGACGTTTAACCCAGTCGAGAGTTTATCACATGGTAAAAACTCCTTCCATTTACAAATAACTTTTCTGACAGTGCATTGTACACCCTCCAAATTAAATTAGTTTATATTAAAAGACATCCTCAAATAGTTGAAGCAATGTTCAAACAGAATTGGCATGATTTGCCGGGATCTTGCCACTTCTAAAGAAATGCAAGTTAAAGTATACTGGCTTCAAAACCCAAGAATGATAAAATTATTGTTATCTTATCTGAAAACTTACCCTTATTTTCCAAACTTAAATGACACGTTATCTCCAATCAACATAAATGGTGCCCACTGCCTCACTTCAGACCAGCCGTTACTCCGCATCCATTTCATGGCCTCGTGAAGAGATTCACCGGCACTCTCTCCACCAACAAGATGCTCGTAGAAGCGACTCATGAACTGCTCTGTTGCTTCGTCCTCTAGGGCCCACAGTGCCACTAACACTGAGCGTGCGCCAGATCCTATGAACGCTCGAGAAATTCCAATAACTCCCTCGACTCTGATCTTCCCACGTCCACTGTGACAACAACTAAGTACAACAAGTTTGGCTCGAAGTTGAACTTCTGAAATGTCAGACATTGTCAAAAGGTACTCTTCTTCTGTAGGAAACTTCTCAGTAGATCGCCCGGGACAGAGGACAATTTCTCCCCTTTCGGCATCACCATGTGCGGCAAAATGTATCAGACCTGCTGAATGTAGCATTTCAAGCACCGCCTGCTTGGTTGCTTTCTCTCCTAACAAAGGCTGAACACCCAGCAGTCGCCCAATCATCTCTGCCTCCTTTCTTGCAAAGGGCAATGGTTTGAAGGTTGTACGACGACTATTATAACACACTCTACCAACCTCAGGATCACCGACTATCAGAACACCACACTGACTGTGATAGTCAGTAGGACTGTCCTGGATGCATTTGAGAGTGGTCAAGGAAGGAACAATGCGAATCCTAAACGTGTCTGATAAGTACTTTCCACTGTCATCAAGTAAAGCTGGAAATGGAACATGGCACAAGCAGGGATCAGGAACAATGATGATCTCGGACCCCTCAAGTAAGTCGGCCACAGGAGCGATGATCATATTGTAGAACAAGATTAGATTCAGTTCGGAATCATCCTCACCCCTTCCTTGTCGCAAAGCTGCGAGCTCCTCCTCATGAGAGACATCTGGTTTTGGCTCAATATCATTTAAAGATCGATCTTCGCAATCCTCTTCGGGTAAAATACCAAAGCTGCGGAAGCGTTTAGCAAAAAACTCTTCCAAGCTGTCAGATGATCCGGCAGCGATATCACTTTCATTTACTGTTATTGTTCGAAAATGCATGACTCCGCTTGTCTTGATAATCCACAAAAACATTGCGTTCTCATAATTAGAGAAATACAGACAAGAGCAGTTGCTTTCATGTTTCACAATATTCTCTATGCCAATCCAAGATTGCTGATCAGCTGAGATTTGCCTTTCAACAGAGTACCGAGTTGCCATCAAGTCTGCCAAGGCCCTAGCGCGTGTCAGCTCTGTAACATAAAGGGCTTTGTCAGGATTCCCCGAAAAAACAAGGAAGACAGCGAGAATCCGATGAGGAAAGCTGCGAATATCTGAAAGCGATACTTTAAATTGATCGTTGTCTCTTAGAAAAGCACGCAAACTTTCGCTTGTTTCCATGCTCAAGACCACACACTCAAAAGCTTCCTGGATCTTTTCTTGGGCTATCTTCACGACTGTAAGTTTACAAAGGCATGCAAACTCTTCGTCTAGGTGTCCAAAATCTTGATTAATTGAAAGTGCCTTCTCGAGATAACCTTCAGCAACGACAGGCTCACCAATAAAATGAAACAATGATCCTAAGTTGAAGTATTCTGCTGCTTCTCCTTTTCTGTCACCAATTTCTTTACTTATCACAAGTCCTTTCTTAAAATATTCCTTAGCTTTTTCATATTCACCCAGAGATTGAAACACAGATCCTAAGTATCCGTAACAGACTGCTTCTCCTGCTCTGTCGTCAATTTCAACTGTGATTGCAAGTGCTTTGTCAAGATTTTCTTTAGCTTTCTCATATTCACCACGAAATAGAAACTTAGTTCCGAAGTGCATGTAATCTCTTGCTTCTCCTTCTCTGTCACCAATTTCATGCCTGATCGCAAGTGCTTTGGCATGATATTCTTTAGCTCTGCCATATTCCTGAGCCTGTTGAAACACAATTCCTAAGTTTCCGTAACAGCATGCTTCTCCTTCTTTGTCACCAATTTCTTTCTTGGTTGCAAGTGCTCTCTCAAGATATTCTATAGCTTTGTCATATTCACCACGAGATTGAAAAATAGTTCCTAAGCTCGCGAAATCTGATGCTTGTCCTGCTCTGTCACCAATTTCATTTCTGATCGCAAGTGCTTTCTCAAGATACTCTTTAGCTTTGTCATATTCACCACGAGATTGAAAAATGTTTCCTAAATTCGCGAAATCTGTTGCTTCTCCTTCTCTGTCACCAATTTCATTTCTGATCGCAAGTGCTTTCTCAAGATACTCTTTAGCTTTGTCATATTCACCACGAGATAGAAACACAGTTCCTAAGTTTCCGTAACAGCTTGCTTCTCCTGCTCTGTCACCAATTTCAATTCTGATCGCAAGTGCTTTCTCAAGATACTCTTTAGCTTTGTCATATTCACCACGAGATCGAAACACAGTTCCTAAGTTTCCGTAACAGCTTGCTTCTCCTTCTCTGTCACCAATTTCAATTTTGATCGCTAGTGCTTTCTCAAGATACTCTTTAGCTTTGTCATATTCACCACGAGATCGAAACACAGTTCCTAAGTTTCCGTAACAGCTTGCTTCTCCTTCTCTGTCACCAATTTCAATTTTGATCGCTAGTGCTTTCTCAAGATACTCTTTAGCTTTGTCATATTCACCACGAGATCGAAACACAGTTCCTAAGTTTCCGTAACAGCTTGCTTCTCCTGCTCTGTCACCAATTTCAATTTGGATCGCTAGTGCTTTCCCAAGATACTCTTTAGCTTTGTCATATTCACCACGAGATCGAAACACAGTTCCTAAGTTTCCGTAACAGCTTGCTTCTCCTTCTCTGTCACCAATTTCAATTCTGTTCGCAAGTGCTTTCTCAAGATACTCTTTAGCTTTGTCATATTCACCACGAGATCGAAACACAGTTCCTAAGTTTCCGTAACAGCTTGCTTCTCCTTCTCTGTCACCAATTTCAATTTGGATCGCTAGTGCTTTCTCAAGATACTCTTTAGCTTTGTCATATTCACCACGAGATCGAAACACAGTTCCTAAGTTTCCGTAACAGCTTGCTTCTCCTTCTCTGTCACCAATTTCAATTCTGATCGCTAGTGCTTTCTCAAGATACTCTTTAGCTTTGTCATATTCACCACGAGATCGAAACACAGTTCCTAAGTTTCCGTAACAGCTTGCTTCTCCTTCTCTGTCACCAATTTCAATTTGGATCGCTAGTGCTTTCTCAAGATACTCTTTAGCTTTGTCATATTCTCCAAGAGATTTAAAGTTAGCCCCTAAGTTCCCGTAATCTGCCGCTTCTCCTTCTTTGTCACCAATTTCAATTCTGATCGCTAGTGCTTTCTCAGTATATTCTTTAGCTTTGTGATACTCTCCAAGAGACATAAACACGGTTCCTAAGTTTCCGTAACAGCTTGCTTCTCCTGCTCTGTCACCAATTTCAATCCTCATTGCAAGTGCTTTCTCAAGAAACTCATTAGCTTTGTCATATTTACCAAGAGATAGAAACACAGTTCCTAAGTTTCCGTAACAGCTTGCTTCTCCTACTCTGTCACCAATTTCAATTGTGATAGCAAGTGTTTCCCCAAGATATTCTATAGCTTTATCGTATTCACCAAGAGATTCAAACACAACTCCTAAGTTTCCGTAAGCGGCTGCTTCTCCTCTCCTGTGACCAATTTCTCTCATGATATTGATCGCTTTCTCATAAAGTTTTCCTGCCTCTACATATTTAAAATGTTTTTCATAGATCATGGCTAGTTCTAATAATAGAATGCCTTCATCTTCGCCTGTTTTTCCACGCTCTAGGTAAATGTCAAGAAGTTGCTTGCCGTATTTTATGGCATTTGTGTAATCAAAGGTGAGACAATACGCCATGAAGATTGTTTTATAGATAGCAGTGCTAACTAATTTAACAACCTGCTCCTCCTTTTCTTTCGGCATCACATTATTTACGAAAATCAAACATTCTTTACAGATCTCTATAGCTTTTGCACCCCGACCGGTGTTGAGAAGGAAAGTTGCAATAGCCAAACCAACACAGATGACTTGAAAAACGTAGTCTAGATTGTTCATTTTGTCCTCTTCTATAAGCCCTGTAAAAAGAAAATACCACTCAAGCTCTATAGTGTAAAATAACATTATACTTTTGGACTTCTCTTCTCCTACGTGTATAAATGAGTACCGGCGAACTTAATGCTGGAGGTGAGCCTGGTATTGGCTCCTAGCTGGCCGTTTTATGCAAGATGGGACACGTTGGTTTGACTCAGACTAGGTTTTCACCTCGTGCTCAGACTTTGTCAAACCTTTCCATTACAACGAAAAATAACCTGAAAAAGTCTTCTCGAAGTCATTAATAGTTCATCAAGTTTAAACAAACGAAATCATGACCGTGACGGTGTTTGGATATCTGAACTTTATTAGCATAGATTTTCACGATTTCATTTCTCCGTTTTCTCCTTAGTTTTAGTTTTGATTGAGAAGATATATCAAACACTCAAGACAGTGTTTGACCACATATCCAAATACCTCGAAGTTCATCAAAAATACTCTGCTGCGCGTCGTATTTTCAACTCTCTTCTCGGTGTTTGAAAATGTGGTCAAACACGGTCTTTCGTGTTTGATATATTACATAAATCCCCCGTTTCTTTACTGAATGTGTTATCGACCGTGAATAGGAGGGATCAGTACTGCAAGCACACTTTAATTATCTTGACTCCTGTGCAGGCCGAAACCGGCCTTGATGAGCATTGTCCTTTGTTCCATTTCTGACGTCAACACCTTTGACCATAATCGGCATTACCTCTACTCAAGGTCTGCAACAGGAAAAGATCTTTCCAATAATGCCCAGATCAGAGCGATTGGGTTAACTGAGCTTGAAATACGCGCGAAAAGGCTTCGAAATTTGAGTGAAAAAACTTGGAGGAAAATTTGTTCGATTAAGCTTCACTATGTGATGTTATGAATTTCCCAAAGATATATTTTTCAACTAACAAGGCAAAAAATACAAGATTAGGTTCTTACCTCAGTCAGGAGCAAATCACTATGAGCGCGCAGCTACCCTATATTCTGGTCACGGCGTTTTCACAGACCGATCTATTTTTTGTTTGAATTTATCCCGAATTCAGACCCCCATAGGAACTTCAGTGACCAATCACAAGCACGGAATTTATTGTTAAATGACGTCATCATTACACCGGTAGAAGTGATGGGCTCCTCATGTAAGGTTGGCCATTTTTTTCCTTAGCGGTGCGCGCCCATATTGACCGAAACTGACCTATTTTGCGGGAAAAGAAGCCTAAAAATAGACCTGTCTGTAAAACTGCCGTGATATAGGTTTAGTATGGGAGTTGCACGCTCCTAGTGATGGACTCCAGCCTCAGGAGAGTTCCCTTGGAAAAGTGCATGGCACCTACGAAACATTTGGGTGTTTCACGTAATTCCAGGAAAACCGATGATCATATAACGAATCTGTTTGGCGGTATGCGAGATGGGTTTTAAAACGCATAAAAATTGTAACGCCGAGATACTGAATGTAAACATCTTCAGGTTTAAACATGATTTCGCTCTCCGGCAAGTGGAACGAAAGACTCTTTTAAAATCAATGTCGGGATATGGAATAAAAAACAGTGAATCGCGATTCTTCTTTAATTCTCCCTCAGAAGCTAAAAGTAGCTCAAGAAGCCCGAAATACGCATCGATAGCTACAAGTCACAAAATCAACCTGTTCAGATTTATTCCTTGTTATACTCAGTGCCTCATTCCTCCCAGCAGGGTAACGTGATACGCGTAAATTGTCTAGCTTGATGCGCCATGGACACCAGTGTTATCAATCAAACAAAATCAAACCAAGTTTTACCGAACAGTTTCGAGTTTAATTTGGACTGGTTGAAATAAATGAGAGATTAGTTTTTCTTACCACAGTGAAGTTCGCACTGAAAAAAGTCGAAACTGAAACTAAACTAAAGTTGGCGAGTCTCAAAATTCCGAGAAAAAGTATCATTACAAAATCTAGAGAAGTTTTAATGGATTTAAATCAAGCTGTATAACAACGAATGAGTTCGAGTTTGATCGGTAAGTGATGTTGCTTGTACAGAACATCCCGAAACCGACTTCCGTATAGGTCGTCCAGCAAAGCCATGCAGTGCATGTACACGGTAAAGAACATTTATTTGTAGTGTCATGGTGCGATTTGAAGTTCTACTTGGTGCCGGTAGGTGGGCAGTTTCTGTGTCAACTAAATATAAAGGTGCGTTCTTGATCATTGTAGTCTATTCATAAGCTTGAACGTAGGGAATCCGAAGAAGTGGTCGGGCGGGTCATGTAGCATTTCCTGAGGCAAATCATTAATAGACTGCTAGCAGATTTGTGCTAGCAGAGGTTTTAAATCCGGGAACTCTGCGTCTTAACTCGGCCAAACATTACATCATTTGAGGAGGTTTTTGTGATATCTCGAATAATATGTTAAATGTTATCGGTGGAAGCCCAAATAATGCATTGGTTTGAACAAAATAACGACTAACTTACCGTTGCGCAGTAGCCTGTGTTCAGCCGTTCGTTCTCCCAAACAAAAACTGTAGAGGTTCGTTTGTGTGTTACTGCTTATAACTGTGTTGCTAGCATAAATTATCCATCCTAAAAACCATTTCAGTTTCGCAGCATCTGACGTGCCAAGCGGAAACAAAAGAAACGAAATGTTTGTCTGCGCGTGATCTTTGCAGAAGATCATTTGAAAACCAGAAATATGATTAATAAGGACATAATTATAGAACATGAGCGAGAACTTGGTAAGAAAGGACAAGCTTTTTTCATGTAAACTATCGGTAAAAAAAATGAGTCGAGGAAGAGTGGGCGGGTAAAATTCCGACCTAAAAAAAGAAACTCTTTTTCATCATGTAAACACATATTTAAACATTGACTTATTGTAGTCAGTAGATGATATTGTAAGCTTGTGGAGCTTCGGTTATTGAGTGCTTTTACCTTCATCATTTGAAACTGAAAGATTTTACATGTGATTCAATGCAGTGGCCACCAACTGGCCATGAAAACTTCACCGTATTAACGGGGTGGCCGTATGATATTAACGGGGTAGGATCAAATTTCATACTGGTTTATTTTAAGTGACTTCTTGACAGACATCACAACTCACTTTTAAGCGACAGCTCTTTAACAAGCGTTAAACATGCAAGTTTGATTTTAAAAAAAGTTGAGAGTTCAATCAAAACCTACAATAATAACAATGGAAAGATGACCGTAACTGGTTCGAGAGGCCGTATTATATTAACGGGGTAAAATTGTAGACGATTATACAGTTAGGATTTCAGAATGTGGCTGTTGGCCGTATTAACAGAGTGGCCGGATTAACGGGGTTTTCTTATGAAAAAATGTATGGGCGTTTCGCCGGGACAGAAAAGACTGGCCGTAAAAACGAGGTGACGTAATTAACGAGGTGACCGTAAGGCGGGGTTCTACTGTATAAGCGCGCACGCGCTCGTTTTGACACAGAGGCAAAAGGCAATCGCAAATGGCCTATTGGCCTATTCAGAAAACGTCGCACAAGACTCTGTTTAGCACGCGCGTGAGTCAGTTAATGATTCTTCACGCCGATACTGGTTTGTAAACAGTCAGCATCATTATTAAGCACGCCGTGTATTTCGACAGAAGCAAATTATATGTTTCTGATTTCGATAATAGATCATTCAGTAAGATTTTTTTTTTGAAAGAAAAGAAAGTTTAAAAAACCCGAATATTTAGCTAGTCGTCTTGATGAGAGCATATAGTGCGTGTAAGCAGACAATTTATACTTACGTTTTAAGCAGATTACGACAACACTAACAAACTCAATGAAGGTGCCCCATTGTGGCCGCCATGTTGAAGGCTTGGGCGCCAAGCATGACTCAAGTTTATATGCAAATTAATTTCATTGCATAGCACTTCCCTAACAGCGAGCTAAGGAAGTAGAATTCTATGTTAGATGATTCACGAGTTAAGAAATCCTTTGAAATTAATCCGAAAGCAGCAAGATATTTGTTTACTTGAAATATTAGGGAGTTTAAGGAAACCACGACGACGAAGGCAAAGAGAATCTCACCAAACATAAAGTTTAATGAGCAAAACAATGGCTGTGTACGTGCGTTATAAATCTTTGCACATTTCTATGCTGTCCTCTGCACAACAACAACATGATATGACCAAGTTCTGTGTAGTCTGAGGAACGCGAACGACAACGGCTAATTTTTCGTGTTTCCACTTGAAATTGAACGCTGTAGTTGCATGGTTAGCCTGAGCACGGTTTCACTGAACAGATCTAGATAATAGCGAATTTCGCCGGTAAAATATAAATTGATTTTTGACTCGACATGTTCCTCGGCGTCGCCGTCGTCGTTGCTAAAGCCGCCCACTTAGTTATCACGGCGCTCTCCGGCCCACGCAATTGACGTAGAACCCTCGATGGTAATTTCTAAACAGACCATTTGATAGCTATGGCGTATTATTGTCCGTGGAATCGCTTGTTCACACTGTACGTCTTAATATCTACAAGTTATTTGGAAGCGACTTGATTAACGCAAGCTTTTTCAAACACTGTAACAACGTAACCTTTATCAGTATGCAAAATCACGGTCGACTTTTTTTCATATAAATTACCGGTAAAAAATGACTCGAGGAGGAGTAGGTGGGTACAATTCTTACTAAAAAACTCTTCTTCATGATGTAAACATATATTTAAACATTAAGTAATTGTAGTCAGGAGATGACACTTTCAGTTTTTGGTTTGTCACTAACTGTTTTTAAGATGTGACTTCAAGACGTTTCAGTTAGTGCTCAGACCTTCTTCAGTTGAAACTGAAAAGTTACACGTGATTCAATATATGAGCGCTCTTGGAAGGTTACGTCTAAAACATAAAAAAAAAAAAAAACGGCGCACGTGAGTTGCGCACTACATTTCTAAGTTTCTAAGCGCGTTCGTTTAACGAGCTGTTTTTCTGAAAAGAGAAGAGAACAGAAGAGAAGACGAGAAGAGATATTTCCTATCTTAAAAGGAACTATGCATTATTTTGTTCATCATATAGACATACTAATAACGACGTTTTGGACGGTTTTCCGAAGATTACCGACCAATTTCGAAGATTTCCGATCAAAGATTTTCCTTCCGAACAATTTCCGAAAATGTGGAAGATTACTAAAGATTGCCGAAGACTTTCGAGGAAGATTCGAAGATGTTTCGATCATAAACCAACAAATTTAAGTACAGTTAAAGGTTCAAACATGATACTAGCGAAGTCATGGATATTTTCAGTAGTGAGGATATGGAAAATACGCCATCCCAGTCCCGGATGTAGTTTCGTATGAATTTTACGAGTGGTGTATTTTTTAGTAAAACACTGGTATCTATATAAAAAAAAAAACTTTCAGTTTCAACTGATGAAGTTGTAAGCACTAAACGAAGCGTGTTGATAAAGAACAACTTTAAGAATAGTCAGTGGCAAACTGGTAACTTACCATGTAACCGGGGGGGGAGTGTACTCCCTATAATAGCCTATACAGGGGGGTTCCGCCCGAAAGGCGTACCTTTCTCAGGCCTCAGTTATATAAATGGGTAGGGATTACAAAAGTTGAGGTATGTGAAAGGGTAGGGAAATCGGAGTATCTTTTTTTATTATTTTATTTCTTTGTTTTTTAATTAATTGCTACTTATACTGCTTACAATACAAGATTAATGTAGTTACTTACACTACTTACAAAAACTTATTACTTACGGAGTATCTTGACTCCTGCCGGAACATGAAGTGAATATAACTACTTCATTTTTGGCTAACATCTCTTCTGGTAATGCTTGATGTTTTTCCGTAATATTTTTCATAAACTTCATTCTAAGGGTTTAGAAAACGGGTGCAGTGCTCTTAAGAAGGTGGGTAAAAGGTATCCAAATAGGGTAGCTTTTCTGTCAAAATAGTATACAAAAGGGTAAGAGGTCTGACCTCCGGCCAGAGGTTCCCCGTGAAAAACGCACTAGAGTACTATTAGCCTGCAGTGCAGGAGTATTTTGACGAGCGAACGCACGCATTTTGATAAGGCAAGCGCCACTTTGGATTCAAACTCGCAAGAGACGAAAAGTGTTCCTAAGGTGTAGGAGTACCGATAACACGTGAACACACGGAAAACGCCTGCATTGCAGGCTAGAGTACCATGCAAAAGCTTTCTTATGAAAATAAGTTTGATTTGCATAAACATGAACTTATATGCAGAACTCATTTTCGTATGAATGGTATCGTGCGAAGACTCGTTTTGACACAGAGGGGAAAGGCAATCCCAAATGGCCTATTGGCCTATTCAGAAAACGTCGCGCGAGACTCTGTTTAGCACGCGCGTGAGTCCCGCGATGCGTTTCTCCAATTTTGCATGTCGCCTTGAAAGGGTGCGCGTGTAACGTGCTGCCTTTTTGAATCACGTGTAAAGCATTTCAGTTTCACTCGATAAAACTTTAAGCACTAAACGAAACGTGTAGAAGTAACATCTTAAAAACAATAAGTGACAAATTAGTAACTTACAATGTAAACATGTCTTTGCTCGCGCTTTGAACACCCACCCGGCAATCACCATCAGTCCCTCACTACCGCTGGTAGATTTGATCGAGCAGACGCAAGTTTCAAAAAAAAAATTCAGTTAACGATTCTTAACGTTGATACTGGTTTGTAAATAGTCGGCATCATTACTAAGCACGCCGTGTATTTCGACAGAAGCAAATTATACGTTTCTGATTTCGATAATTGCTCATTCAGGAAGATTTATGTTTTAAAATAAAAGAATATTTAGCAAGTCGTCTTGATGAGAGCATATAGTGCGTGTAAGCAGACAATTTATACTTACGTTTTAAGCACATTGCGACAACACTGACAAACTCGATGAGGGACCCATTGTGGCCGCCATGTTCAAGGCGTGGGCGCCAAGCATGACTAAGTTTATATGCAAATTAATTTTCATTGCTTAGCACTGCACTAACAGCGAACTAAGGAAGTAGAATTCTATGTTAGATGATTCGCGAGTTAAGAAATCCTTTGAAATTAATCCGAAAAACGGCAAGATATTTGTTTACTTGAAATATTAGGGAGTTTAAGTTAACCACGATGACGACGGCAAAGAGAATGTCACCAAACATAAGGGTTAATGAGCAAAACAATGGCTGTGCACGTGCGTTATAAATCTTTGTAGATTTCGTTGCTGTCCTCTGCACAACCACAACAACAACATGAAATGACCAAGTTCTATGTAATCTGAGGAACGCGAACGACAACGACTAATTTTTCGTATTTCCATTTGGAATTGAACGCTGTAGTTGTATGGTTAGCCTGAGCACGTTTTCTGAGCCATTGGCATACTGAAAAAGTCTGGGTAATCGCGAATTTCGCTGGTAAAATATAAATTGATTTTTGACTGGACGCGGTCCTCGGCGTCGCCGTCGCCGTTGCTTAAGCCGCCTATTTAGTTGTCATGGCGCTCTCCGGCCCAGGCAATTGATATAAAACCCATGATGGTAATTTTTACACAGACCATTTCATAGATATGGCGCTGTGTTGTCTATGGAATTGGTTGATCTCCCTGTACGTCTTAATATCTACAAGTTATTTCGAAGCGACTTGATTAACGCAAGCTTTTTCAAATACAGTAACAACTTAACCATTATTGTACAAAATCCCGCTGCAGAATCGATACATCAAAAAACGGTTTTTTCTCGCCTAGTCAGGGATTCTTTATGAGCTTTCAAACACAGATATATTACCTTCTAAATGATAAAAAAAAAGCCACATTTTTCTTCTTCTATGTCTTTGTTGATTTTTACTTTCAACAGCGTTTTTCCGGATCCTGAGCTTTCATAAATCAGCCTCAAACAACATCATAATACAGGTGTAATACAATTATCATCACAAAAAGATTTTGTTAGGTCTGTGCGAACTGCATAAAAAGTAGCAAAGCACGTAAAGTTACATGTGCGCAGTGACGTCACAACATGGCGGCTGACATGTCTTTCTTGGAATCGGTAGAAAAGCTACCCACAAATCGGTCGTTCAAATTTCGAAAATTGTCTGCGGTTTTTGGCTGTTATTTCTATAATTTAGCGTGTTCGTATAAAATATCATTTCTTTTTCTTTTCGTTCTCCTGTTTATAACCTTCTCAGTGGGAGTGCTGATTTAAACTCCAGTTGAGTTCTCTTAGCATCCGTGGTTTAGATATCGCAGCCCCAATTCTCGGTATTGCCATTCTTCATTATGGACGTGAATCGAATGAGCGCAGTCGAAATAGCGAGCAATTGCAACAAGCGAGAGACTGGTACGTATTCGAAATCTATAGCTGGTGGCAAGTAATGCGAATTTCAATTCGAGATTTTTGGCCGCTAATCACCTGATATTATAGTAGTCAGTGGCAGATCTAGGGGAGGGGCCGAGGGGCCGCCCCCCTTATTTTGGGTAAAAAAAGGAAAAATCGCAACAGGAAGAAAAGCCAGCAGGGCAAGTCCAACCCCCATCCTCCCTCCCCTTAGCCCAAGGCCTGGATTCGCCACTGGTAGTATCATAATAAGAACTGTATTATTTAATATAATACAATGCATGCGTATTGTTAGGTTTATGTTACAGTGCATGTTACGGACATACCCATTTTTTCAATTGGGATTTACATTGCTGCTTACTAATATCTTCGACTAATCCCAGCTGAACTTACACAATTTTTTTAAGAAAATAACAACTAACATCCAAGACATGTTTGCTTTACTGCGTGATGGTTTACAAGATTTATAATCTAACTTAATCTGATATATGCGCCAGCAGATCACATTAGTAAGGGAATACCTGGACTGTTAGTCCCGGGGGGGATACCCATGTAAAAAGCACGGGCTGCTCGTCGGATATTTTGATAGGAACAAAAGTGTAGCAGCTCTCGTAAGCCTGTAATTCACATATGACTGATAAATTATGTGGCTTTTGTAAAATATCCTGTAGCACTCGGCAACGTAGAGATACTGCGAGGGTAATATGTGGCCATATGGTGATTTTTGTCTTTTAGAAAACTATAGTGTACCTGGGACTTCAGTCTAGGGTTTAACCCACGAATAAAAATAGTGATTTAACATTTTAGTAGCTATCTGGTCCCCATACAATCTAAAAGCATGACAATGCGTGTAAGTTGTGATATCAATAAAGGATTAATCGGATGACTTAACTTGGTGCATTCGGCTTGTTGAGTTTTGAAGCTGTTGTCTTGATTTGATGCTCTAGGAGGTTGGTCACGGGCAGCGCTAGCTGAAGACACTTCCTCGGTTCTCTCCGTCGTTCTTGGGTAAATGAACTCATGTATAAATCAATGGTGGTTGGCGGTTTCGTTTGGCTTTCAACAACTGTTTTATGGTTTAAGCGACAACCAATCCAAATGAACAGGCAGGGCCGCTTCTTTGTTGCCCTTCCCGTGAAAAGAAAACTCGCGCATCTTCTGTAACTCCTCGAAGCAAATTCGATTTGAAACTGGCTCAATTTCGCACAAATGCCTCAGCAGGAATACCATATCTTCTAACTCAGAGGCAAATCTCGTTTTGTGTCCGTTTTCAACGACCGATGACGGGTTCATTCGAAGTCGAAGTCCTAAGTATATATGACCGCGCAATATTCACGTGTTGTGAAAATTTATTATAAAATATCAATTGTGTGGCCAGATCATATCTGAAAATAATCAGGTTACTTTTGTACACAATTAATTTCTCTCATTGAAAGCAATTATCGCAAACCACAATAGAATCGCAAAATTCTTGCGATGACAGCAACATAACAGATAAATGACGTCACCCCATAGCAACGAGAACTGGCGAATATTTGAGCTTCCGGTTAGCTCTGGCTCGTGATGCGGCGGCGGGCGGGAGTGGACCTTTTGAGGCTTAACACACTAACAGGTACCAAAACCACTTTTTTTAACCCCTAAAAGGTACGACAAGCACTCCCCGTTCTTTTTATATCGGAGTTCCCTTCCGGGTGTTAGTCAATGAGAAAGGAGAAAGCAGTGACCACAGCGTATGATAATAAAAACATCAACCAACTTTATTTAAAGAGCCTCCACCAATTACGTTGGCCCCTTTACAATTGACTTTAAAAGTAAAATATAAAACTACGGAAAAGATATTACAATATATCAAAGATATAAGAAAACAAATGTATTACAAACGTATCAATGTAAGCCGCAATCATACAAATGTCGTCGACAGCAAATTAACGATCGTGACATGGTAGCAAAAAGTGCTTTGATATATGTGTTTACTTTTCCTAAGACTACCTAAGCTAAGTCATCGTTACATCTTGCAAATGAAAATAACATGGGATATTCCCACAGGCAGAAGAGCCAAAAATTGACCTTTTACAAGCGCGGCCGAAGCACTGAACTTTATTTACACTTCTTTTTTTTTTTTTTTTTTTTTTTTTTACTACGGTTTACTGAAATATTTGATTGTCACTGAAATAAGTTTATAAGGGAGATGGACCCTGCGCGCGCACTGATTGGTCGAAAAGCCATGTTTTATCAGAATATAAAACAGAAAAAGCGTGTTTTATTGCTTTTGCCACATTACCTCTAGTCAACATTTTTGTTAGAGATGGAGAAAAACATTTTCTTTGTTACTACTCGCGGCGTGTAAAATCTATATCATAAAGCAAATAAAGAAACCTAAGCCGAGAATTACACTGTGATAAAACACACCGGACATCTGAAAACTCTCGAGAAATGTAGAAAACACTCGCCTGCGAGTCGTGTTTTCTACATCTCCGTGTTCTCAAATGCCCGTCGTGTTTTATCACAGTGTAATACACGGCGTGTAAAACTTAAACACTGGGCTGTTTTGACAAGGAGGAAAGCTCTGTATAGTAGGAGGGTTTATCAATAACAGAGAACCATTTACTTAGTACACGAAAAATCTTGGGCAACAGGGTGCCCCTTGGTGGAACAGACCTTGTTTTGAAGGCATGGAGAATATATCACTACCCACCCCTAGCCGGGATAAAAAGAGACATAGAGAGAATGAGCAAACTCCAGGTGGCCAATGTCTGCTGCGGTAAGGAATGGACAGCTCTTCTGATATAAACGCTAAGTACAGGCTGGTTCGAGGAGGATGAGGGTAACCGTTCCACCAGCGACGAATTTTCCCATGTAAACCAGCCACATGTTGATTTACTTTATCTTAACGACCCAAGGTTTTCAGAAAAGTTCATGGAAAAACTTAAGTTTGCTGAATCTCTTGTCAGTGATCTTCAGTTCTGTCCTAAGCTCAAAATGGCGATTCTCCCGTCTTATTGCCATACATTTCCGTTGATGTTAGCTCAGAGAATTTAAGAGTTCATCAAGACAGTATCTCCTAGTTCATGATTTTCGTGCTTCTCATCACCTGTTTGTTTAAAAATTTGATGGTCTTGTAACGGGAAATCAGGACTTCATCACTTATTGCTGACTATTTACTTAGTCACTGATCACTTGTTACTACTTTCCTATCACATAAATCAGTTTTGTCACGGAGTTATTCCACTCAAAAATTAAAATGTCACTTTGCCTCAAACTTGTTCGTACTCAGGACACAAGTCGAGGGGAAAATGCCTCGTGACGATCATCTTGGATTTCAGTGTCAGACCCAAGTACAAGGCTGATGCAAAACGTCTCTGTAAGAACAGGAAAATAACCAGTTACTGTGAGTAAGCAAAAGACTCACTCGCCAACTGAAATGGCTTCCTTCTTGATGTAAACAGGGTAAAGTCCCGCGGGGACTGCTATGTAAAAAGGACGGGGATGTTTGTGGGAAATTTTGAAAAGATTCCCTAAGAGGTACCAAGATCCTATTTTGTGGGCGCGGCTTTGTTTTCACCTCTAAGAGGTACCAATTCTAAATCAACGCATAAACTGACACTGACATGACTTTTAACAGTGTTAATGACGATTGCTTTGAATATCTTCTACTCGTATTTTTTCGGCTCAAAATCCCTAATAAGTACTGCAAAAGCTCCCGCCGTACGACGTATGAGGCTAAACACCCTAAAAGTTACCAAAACGCTTTTTCAAACCCTAAAGGGTACGACACGCACCCCCGTCCCCCCGCCCCCTTCCCCCCGGGGGGGGGGGAAAGTAGCCTCAATTAAGCCTTCATAAGATATTAAAAACGCTACTTCCTCAGTTCTATGAAGCTTATTCTGTTTCTAAAAGATAACACCAAAAAGGTTTGGGTCTTATTTGGCGCGTCCGAAAGAATAAAACGAGTGCTTATTGGCCATGGATTAACAAACTAACGTGATTTTAAAGCACTGAGAAACAACAAAGTGGTTACTATCGACTGCTATAAAATACCAGAGATATTACGCGCGCTCTGATTGGTCAATAGGGTTGACAAACAATTATTCCATTGTACCGTTAAAAAACCAGTTTCTGAAGCTGGCAGCATTAAGGGATAGGACGCAAAATTGACTATTACAGACGATTTTAGTGTAATCACTGATGAACTTTGATTATGAAAGAATTTCAATGTATTTCATATCTTTGCATTTTTAACCGACTTTGAAAAGATACCACGTCGCCTTCCATCATTGACCAACCTTTTTTACTAAAACACATAGGCCTGGCTGCTGAAATTCAACCATCAGACGTTTAACCCAGTCGAGAGTTTATCACATGGTAAAAACTGCTTTCATTTACAAAAAACTTTTCTGACAGTGTATTGTACGCTCCCCAAATTAAATTAGTTTATATTAAAAGACATCCTCAAATAGTTGAGGCAATCTTCAAACAGAATTGGCATGATTTGATTGCTGGTTTCAAAACCCAAGAATGATAAAATTATTGTTATCTTATCTGAAAACTTACCCTTATTTTCCAAACTTAAATGACACGTTATCTCCAATCAACATAAATGGTGCCCAGTACTTCACTTCAGACCAGCCGTTACCCCGCATCCATTTCATGGCCTCGTGAAGAGATTCACTGGCACTCTCTCCGTCAACAAGATGCTCATAGAAGCGACTCATGAACTGCTCTGTTGCTTCGTCCTCTAGGGCCCACAGTGCCACTAACACTGAGCGTGCACCAGATCCTAAGAACGCTCGAGAAATTCCGATAACTCCCTCGGCTCTGATCTTCCCACGTCCACTGTGACAACAACTAAGTACAACAAGTTTGGCTCGAAGTTGAACTTCTGAAATGTCAGACATTGTCAAAAGGTACTCTTCTTCTGTAGGAAACTTCTTAGTAGACCGCCCGGGAGAGAGGACAATTTCTCCTCTTTCGGCATCACCATGTGCGGCAAAATGTATCAGACCTGCTGAATGTAGCATTTCAAGCACCGCCTGCTTGGTTGCTTTCTCTCCTAATAAAGGCTGAACACCCAGCAGTCGCCCAATCATCTCTGCCTCCTTTCTTGCAAAGGGCAATGGTTTGAAGGTTGTACAACGACTATTGTAACGTACTCTACCAATCTCAGGATCACCGACTATCAGAACACCACACTGACTGTGATAGTCAGTAGGACTGTCCTGGATGCATTTGAGAGTGGTCAAGGAAGGAACAATGCGAATCCTAAACGTGTCTGATAAGTACTTTCCACTGTCATCAAGTAAAGCTGGAAATGGAAAATGGCACAAGCAGGGATCAGGAACAATGATGATCTCGGACCCCGCAAGTAAGTCAGCCACAGGAGCGATGATCATATTGTAGAACAAGATTAGATTCAGTTCGGGATCATCCTCACCCCTTCCTTGTCGCAAAGTTGCGAGCTCCTCCTCATGAGAGATATCTGGTTTTGGCTCAATATCATTTAAAGATCGATCTTCGCATTCCTCTTCGGATAAAATACCAAAGCTGCGGAAGCTTTCAGCAAAAAACTCTTCCAAGCTGTCAGATGATCCGGCAGCGTTATCGCTTTCATTTACTGTTATTGTTCGAAAATGCATGACTCCGCTTCTTTTGATAATCCACAAAAACATTGCGTTATCATAATTAGAGATATACAGACAAGAACAGTTGCTTTCTTGTTTCACAATATTCTCTATGCCAACCCAAGTTTGCGGATCAGCTGATATTTGCCTTTCAACAGAGTACCGTTTTGCCATCAGCTCTGCCAAGGCCCTAGCGCGTGCCAGCTCCACAGCATAAAGGGCTTTGTCAGGTTTGTCCCCAACAATAAGGAAGGCAGCAAGATGCCGATAAGGAAAGCTGCGAATATCTGAGAGCGATATTTTAAATTGATCGTTATCTCTTAGAAAAGCACGCAAACTTTCGCTTTTTTCCATGCTTAAGACCAGATAGTCAAATGCTTCCTGAATCTTTTCTTGGGCTATCTTCACGACTGTAAGTTGACAAAGGCATGCAAACTCTTCGTTTAGGTGTCCAATATCTTGACTAATTGAAAGTGCATTCTCGAGATAACCTTCAGCAACGACGGGCTCACCAATCGAACTAAACAATGATCCTAAGTTGAAGTATTCTGCTGCTTCTCCTTTTCTGTCACCAATTTCTTTACTTATCACAAGTCCTTTCTTAAAATATTCTTTAGCTTTTTCATATTCACCCAGAGATTGAAACAGAGATCCTAAGTTTACGTAACAGCCTGCTTCTCCTGCTCTGTCGTCAATTTCAACTGTGATTGCAAGTGCTTTGTCAAGATTTTCTTTAGCTTTCTCATATTCACCACGAAATAGAAACTTATTTCCGAAGTTTATGTAATCTCTTGCTTCTCCTTTTCTGTCACCAATTTTACTCCTGATCTCAAGTGCTTTGGCATGATATTCTTTAGCTCTGCCATATTCCTGAGCCTGTTGAAACACAGTTCCTAAGTTTCCGTAACAGCATGCTTCTCCTTCTTTGTCACCAATTTCTTTCGTGGTTCCAAGTGCTCTCTCAAAATATGCTATAGCTTTGTCATATTCACCACGAAATTGAAAAATAGTTCCTAAGTTTGCGAAATCTGATGCTTGTCCTGCTCTGTCACCAATTTCAATTCTGATCGCAAGTGCTTTCTCAATATATTCTCTAGCTTTGTGATACTCTCCAAGAGATATAAACATGGTTCCTAAGTTTCCGTAACAGCTTGCCTCTCCTGCTCTGTCACCAATTTCAATTTTGATCGCTAGTGCTTTCTCAAGATACTCTTTAGCTTTGTCATATTCACCACGAGATCGAAACACAGTTCCTAAGTTTCCGTAACAGCTTGCTTCTCCTTCTTTGTCACCAATTTCTTTCTTGGTTGCAAGTGCTCTCTCAAGATATTCCATAGCTTTGTCATATTCACCACGAGATTGAAAAATATTTCCTAAGTTCGCGAAATCTGATGCTTCTCCTTCTCTGTCGCCAATTTCAATTCTCATTGCAAGTGCTTTCTCAAGAAACTCATTAGCTTTGTCATATTTACCAAGAGATAGAAACACAGTTCCTAAGTTTCCGTAACAGCTCGCTTCTTCTGCTCTGTCACCAATTTCAATTGTGATAGCAAGTGCTTCCCCAAGATATTCTATAGCTTTATCGTGTTCACCAAGAGATTCAAACACAACTCCTAAGTTTCCGTAAGCGGCTGCTTCTTCTCTCCTGTGACCAATTTCTCTCATGATATTGATCGCTTTCTCATAAAGTTTTCCTGCCTCTACATATTTAAATTGTTTTTCATAGATCATGGCTAGTTCTAATAATAGAATGCCTTCATCTTCGCCTGTTTTTCCACGCTCTAGGTAAATGTCAAGAAGTTGCTTGCCGTATTTTATGGCATTTGTGTAATCAAAGATAAGACAATACGCCATGAAGATTGTTTTATAGATAGCAGTGCTAACTAATTTAACAACCTGCTCCTCCTTTTCTTTCGGCATCACATTATTTACGAAAATCAAACATTCTTTACAGACCTCTATAGCTTTTACACCCCGACCGGTGTTGAGAAGGAAAGTTGCAATAGCCAAACCAACACAGATGACTTGAAAAACGTCGTCTAGATTGTTCATTTTGTCCTCCTCTATAAGCCCTGTAAAAAGAAAATAACACTCAAGCTCTATAGTGTAAAATAACATTATACTTTTGTACTTCTCTTCTCCTACGTGTATAAATGAGTACCGGCGAACTTAATGCTGGAGGTGAGCCTGGTATTGGCTCCTAGCTGGCCGTTTTATGCAAGATGGGACACGTTGGTTTGACTCAGACTAGAAGGTTTTCACCTCGTGCTCAGACTTTATCAAACCTTTCCATTACAACGAAAAATAACCTGAAAAAGTCTTCTCGAAGTCATTAATAATTCATCAAGTTTAAACAAACGAAATCATGACCGTGACGGTGTTTGGATATCTGAACTTTATTAGCATAGATTTTCACGATTTCATTTCTCCGTTTTCTCCTTAGTTTTAGTTTTGATTGAGAAGATATATCAAACACTCAAGACAATGTTTGACCACATATCCAAATACCTCGAAGTTCATCAAAAATACTCTGCTGCGCGTCGTATTTTCAACTCTCTTCTCGGTGTTTGAAAATGTGGTCAAACACGGTCTTTCGTGTTTGATATATTACATAAATCCCCCGTTTCTTTACTGAATGTGTTATCGACCGTGAATAGGAGGGATCAGTACTGCAAGCACACTTTAATTATCTTGACTCCTGTGCAGGCCGAAACCGGCCTTGATGAGCATTGTCCTTTGTTCCACTTCTGACGTCAACACCTTTGACCATAATCGGCATTACCTCTACTCAAGGTCTGCAACAGGAAAAGATCTTTCCAATAATGCCCAGATCAGAGCGATTGGGTTAACTGAGCTTGAAATACGCGCGAAAAGGCTTCGAAATTTGAGTGAAAAAACTTGGAGGAAAATTTGTTCGATTAAGCTTCACTATGTAATGTTATGAATATCCCAAAGATATATTTTTCAACTAACAAGGCAAAAAATACAAGATTAGGTTCTTACCTCAGTCAGGAGTAAATCACTAAGAGCGTGCAGCTACCCTATATTCTGGTCACGGTGTTTTCACAGACCGATCTATTTTTTGTTTGAATTTATCCCGAATTCAGACCCCCATAGGAACTTCAGTGACCAATCACAAGCACGGAATTTATTGTTAACTGACGTCATCATTACACCGGTAGAAGTGATGGGCTCCTCATGTAAGGTTGGCCATTTTTTTCATTAGCGATGCGCGCCCATATTGACCGAAACTGACCTATTTTGCGGGAAAAGAAGCCTAAAAATAGACCTGTCTGTAAAACTGCCGTGATATAGGTTTAGTATGGGAGTTGC
This sequence comes from Orbicella faveolata, assembly GCF_042242905.1. Lineage (NCBI taxonomy): Eukaryota > Metazoa > Cnidaria > Anthozoa > Scleractinia > Merulinidae > Orbicella > Orbicella faveolata. The sequence continues at coordinate 1,287,321 of NW_028301554.1, forward strand.
ACGCTCCTAGTGATGGACTCCAGCCTCAGTAGAGTTCCCTTGGAAAAGTGCATGGCACCTACGAAACATTTGGGTGTTTCACGTAATTCCAGGAAAACCGATGATCATATAACGAATCTGTTTGGCGGTATGCGAGATGGGTTTTAAAACGCATAAAAATTGTAACGCCGAGATACTGAATGTAAACATCTTCAGGTTTAAACATGATTTGCACTCTCCGGCAAGTGGAATGAAAGACTCTTTTAAAATCAATGTCGGGATATGGAATAAAAAACAGTGAATCGCGATTCTTCTTTAACTCTCCCTCAGAAGCTAAAAGTAGCTCAAGAAGCCCGAAATACGCATCGATAGCTACAAGTCACAAAATCAACCTGTTCAGATTTATTCCTTGTTATACTCAGTGCCTCATTCCTCCCAGCAGGGTAACGTGATACGCGTAAATTGTCTAGCTTGATGCGCCATGGATACCAGTGTTATCAATCAAACAAAATCAAACCAAGTTTTACCGAACAGTTTCGAGTTTAATTTGGACTGGTTGAAATAAATGAGAGATTAGTTTTTCTTACCACAGTGAAGTTCGCACTGAAAAAAGTCGAAACTTAAACTAAACTAAAGTTGGCGAGTCTCTCAAAATTCCGAGAAAAAGTATCATTACAAAATCTAGAGAAGTTTTAATGGATTTAAATCAAGCTGTATAACAACGAATGAGTTCGAGTTTGATCGGTAAGTGATGTTGCTTGTACAGAACATCCCGAAACTGACTTCTGTATAGGTCGTCCAGCAAAGCCATGCAGTGCATGTACACGGTAAAGAACATTTGTTTGTAGTGTCATGGTACGATTTGAAGTTCTACTTGGTGCCGGTAGGTGGGCAGTTTCTGTGTCAACTAAATATAAAGGTGCGTTCTTGATCATTGTAGTCTATTCATAAGCTTGAACGTAGGGAATCCGAAGAACTGGTCGGGCGGGTCATGTAGCATTTCCTGAGGCAAATCATTAATAGACTGCTAGCAGATTTGTGCTAGCAGAGGTTTTAAATCCGGGAACTCTGCGGCTTAACTCGGCCAAGCATTACATCATTTGAGGAGGTTTTTGTGATATCTCAAATAATATGTTAAATGTTATCGGTGGAAGCCCAAATAATGCATTGGTTTGAACAAAATAACGACTAACTTACCGTTGCGCAGTAGCCTGTGTTCAGCCGTTCGTTCTTCCAAACAAAAACTGTAGAGGTGCGTTTGTGTGTTACTGCTTATAACTGTGTTGCTAGCATAAATTATCCATCCTAAAAACCATTTCAGTTTCGCAGCATCTGACGTGACAAGCGGAAACAAAAGAAACGAAATGTTTGTCTGCACGTGATCTTTGCAGAAGATCATTTGAAAACCAGAAAGATGATTAATAAGGACATAATTATAGAACATGAGCGAGAACTTGGTAAGAAAGGACAACCCTTTTTCCTGTAAACTATCGGTAAAAAAATGAGTCGAGGAAGAGTGGGCGGGTAAAATTCCGACCTAAAAAAAAACTCTCTTTCATCATGTAAACACATATTTAAACATTGACTTATTGTAGTCAGTAGATGATATTGTAAGCTTGCGGTTTGTCATTGACTGTTTTTAAGATGTTACTTCAAGAGTTTCGGTTATTGAGTGCTTTTACCTTCATCATTTGAAACTTAAAGATTTTACATGTGATTCAATACAGTGGCCACCAACTGGCCATGAAAATTTCACCGTATTAACGGGGTGGCTGTATGATATTAACGGGATAGGATCAAATTTCATAACTGGTCTATTTGAAGTGACTTCTTGACAGTCATCACAACTCACTTCTAAGTAACTGCTCTTTAATAAGCATTTAAACTGCAAGTTTAATTTTAAAAAAAGTTGAAAGTTCAATCAAAACCGTAACTGGTTCGAGAGGCCGTATTATATTAACGGGGTAAAATTATAGACGACTAAACAGTTGGGATTTTACAATGAGGCTGTTGGCCGTATTAACAGAGTGGCCGGATTAACGGGGTTTTCTTATGAGAAAATGGATGGGCGTTTCGCCAGGACAAAAAAGACTGGCCGTAAAAACGAGGTGACGTAATTAACGAGGTGACCGTAAGGCGGGGTTCTACTGTATAAGCGCGCGCGCGTTCGTTTTGACACAGAGGCGAAAGGCAATCGCAAATGGCCTATTGGCCTATTCAGAAAACATCGCGCGAGACTCTGTTTAGCACGCGCGTGAGTACCGTGATGCGTTTCTTGAATTTTGCATGTCCCCTTCTGAGCGTGCGCGTTTAACGTGCTGTCTTTTTGAATCACGTGCAAAGCCTTTCAGTTTCAACCCATAAAACGTTAAGCACTAAACGAAACGTGTTGAGGTAACATCTTAAAAACAGTCAGTGACAAATTAGTGACTTACAATGTAAACATGTCTTTGCTCGTGCTTTGAATACCCACCCGGCGATCAACCACCAGTCCTTCACTACCGCTTGTAGATTTGACCGAACAGACGGAAGTTTGAAAAAAAAAATCAGTTAACGATTCTTTACGTTGATACTGGTTTGTAAACAGTCGGCATCATTACTAAGCGCGCCATGCATTTCGACAGAAGCAAATTATATGCTTCTGATTTCGATAATAGGTCATTCAGGAAGATTTGTTTTAAAAGAAAAGAAAGGTTTAAAAAAAACCCGAATTTTTAGCAAGTCGTCTTGATGAGAGTATATAGTGCGTGTTTGCAAACAATTTATACTTACATTTTAAGCAGATTGCGACAACACTGATAAACTCGATGTGGTCCTCCCATTTTGGCCGCCATGTTGAAGGCTTGCGCGCCAAGCATGACTTAATTTTATATACAAATTAGTTTTCATTGCAGAGCACTGCACTAATAGCGAGCTAAGGTAGTAGAATTCTATGTTAGACGATTCACGAGTTAAGAAATCCTTTGAAATTAATCCGAAAAACGGTAAGATACTTGTTTACTTGAAATATTAGGGTGTTTAAGCAAACCACGACGACGACGGCAAAGAGAACGTCACCAAACATAAGGTTTGATGAGCAAAACAATGGCTGTGCACGTGCGTTATAAATCTTTGTACATTTCTTTGCCGTCCTCTGCACAACAACAACAACATGAAATGACCAAGTTCTGTGTAGTCTGAGGAACGCGAACGACAACGGCTAATTTTCGTAATTCCATTTGAAATTGAACGCTGTGGTTGCATGGTTAGCCTGAGCACGTTTTCAGAGCCATTGGCGTACTGAACAGATCAAGATAATAGCGAATTTCGCTGTAAAATATAGATTGATTTTTGACTCGATGTGGTCCTCGGCGTCGCCGTCGTCGTTGCTTAAGCCGCCTATTTAGTCATCATGGCGCTATCCGACTCACGCAATTGACATAAAACCCATGATGGGAATTTCTGAACAGACCATCCGATAGCTATAGCCCAGTATTTTCCATGGAATAGGTTGATCTCCCTGTACATCTTAATATCTCCAAGTTATTTCGCTGCGACTTGACTAACGCTAGCTTTTTCAAACGCTGTAACTGCTTAACCTTTATTATGCAAAAGCCCTGTGCAGAATCGCTACATCAAACAAAGGTTTCTTCTCGCCTTGTCAGGGACTGTTTATGAGCTTTCAAACACAGATATATTATCTCCTGAATGATAAAAAAAACTTATTTACTTTCAACAGCGTCTTTTTTTCTTTTTCTTTTTCAACAGCGTCTTTATTTCTTTTCTTCAACAGCGTCTTTTTCGGATCCTGCACTATCTCTTTTGTGTTCAATTGAACCAGCCTCAAACTATGTCATATTATAGGTGTAATACAATTATCATCGCAAAAGATTTGGTTAGGTCTGCTAGAACTGCATAAAAAGTAACGAAGCATGTGAAGTTACATGTGCGCAGTGACGTCGCAACATGGCCGCTGACATTTCTTTTCTTGATGTAACCAGCAGTTATAATGAAAAATTCAACAACAAGCACTAGAGAAGTCAGCAGATTGATGTTCGGGATCATCAAACGCAAATCCAGCTGGTGGCAATTAGGAAGAATTTCAATTCAGGAATTCTGGCCTCTAACTACTCAACCGGGTAGCGCCTCTTGATATTACAGTGTTATCATAATAAGAACTGTGTCGTGTAATATCATACAGTGTAGTGCATGCGTATTGGTAGGTGTATTGTTCAGTGTTACAGACACAACCATTATCTGGATTCAGATTGCTGCTCATCCGATGCTGAATTTATACGTTGTTTTGAAGAATCATGCACAATCGAGGCATATTTGCTTCACTCTGTAATTGTTTACAAGATTTACAGGCATGCGCAGAGTGCGCCAACTCCTGAAAAATCATACATTCCTTCCCGGCATGTATTTACTGATCTGCTAGATGCGCTATGGAATGCCGGGATGCATGACTAACACAGTGAACTGGGGACTGTTGTTCAATGAAAAACGAGAAAGTGGTGATCACAGCGTCTGATAATAAAAACATTAACCCATTTTATTTAAGGAGGCTCGACCAATTATCTTGGCCCTTTTATAATTAACTTTAAAAGTAAAATATAAAACGACGAAAGAAATATTACAATAAATAGATCAATGCCTAACGATTAACCCCATTTAGAACCTTGAACTAAACTAAGTGATTGTTACATATTTCAAATGAAGACAACATGGGAAATTCAGCTCGCAAGAGAGATACTAATTGACTATTTACAAGCGCGGCCGAGAAGCTGAACTTTGTTTGCACTTCTTAGTTTATTTACTACTGTTTACTAAAACCTTTAATTGTAATTGAAATAAGTGTCAACAAATAAACTTGAACTTAAACACTGAACTTTTCTATTAGGAGAAAAGTTCTGTATGGTCGGAGGGTTTATCAATAACAGAGAACCGTTTACTTAGTACATGAGAATTCTTGAGCAACAGCGTACCCCTTTGTGGAACACAACTGATTTTAAAGGCTTGAAGCATATATCACCACCCACCCCTAGCAGGGTTAAATAGTGACATAGAGAGAATGAGCAAACTCCAGGTGGCCAATGTCTGCTGCGGTCAGAATAGTAAACTCCCCTGATATAAACACTAAGTACAGGTTGGTTTGAGGAGGATGAGGGTAGCCGTTCCTCCGGGGACGACTTTTTACCATGTAAATCAGCCACATGCTTATTAAGTTTATATTTACCACCCAAGGTTTTCAAAAAGGTTCATGGAAAAACTTAAGTTTGCTGAATCCTCTTGCCAGTGATCTTCAGTTCAGTCCTAAGCTCAAAATTTCGTTTCTCACTTCGTATTACCATACATTTCCGTTGATGTTAGCTCTGAGAATTTAAGAGTTCATCAAGACAATATCTCCTAGTTGATGATTTTCGTTCTTCTCGTCACCTGTTTGTTTTAAACTTGATGGTCTTGTGAGGGGAAATCAGGACTTGATCACTTATCACTGACTACTTACTTAGTCACTGATCACCTGTTACTACTTGCCTATCGCATTAATAAGTCTTGTCACGGAGTTATTCCACTCAAAAATTAAAATGTCGCTTTGACTCAAACTTGTTCGTACTCAGAACACAAGTCGAGGGGAACTTTTTCGAAAATGCCTCTTGGCGGCCATCTTGGATTTCAATGTCAGACCCAAGTACGAGGCTGATGCACAACGTGTCTGTAAGAACAGGAAAATAACCAGTTACTGTGAGTAAGCAATAGATTCACTCGCCAACTGAAATGGTTTCCTTCATGTAAACAGGGTAAAGTCCCGCGTGGACTCCTATATAAAAAGGACGGGGGTGCTTGTTGGAAATTTTGAAAAGAACCCCTAAGAGGTACCAAGGTCCAATTTTGTGGGCGTGGCTTGGAATGTTTTCACCTCTAAGAGGAACCCATTCTAAATCAACACATAAACTGATACTTTCATAATTTTTAAGTGTTAATGATGATTGCTTCGAATACCTTCTACTCGTATTTTTTTGGCTCAAAATCCCTAATAAGTACTGCAAAAGCTCCCGCCGTACGACGTATGAGGCTAAACACCCTAAAAGCTACCAAAACCGCTTTTTTAAACCTTGAGAGCGAATTTGTCTAATTAGCAAACATAGCGCGGCAGAAATTGAAAAATCGATTTTTCTCTCTTTTCGTCCACAAATAGCCCTTAGGTAGATATGAAACGCGATATAGCTTTTTGGAGCTCGAAGCGCTTTAAATTCGAGAAAATCGAGGAAAACGATTCTCGCCTAGACGATCACCAAAATGACCGATCGCAAAGGCTTAAAATTAGTAATCTGAACTTGATTTGCGTTCGCGTGTAAAGAAGAACCAACACTTATCGATACTTTTTCTTGAAAGACAAAGTATTCAGCTATCCAAACCCAGGTTAGAACTTGACTTGAGCGCCATTTGAGAATAAACACACAATTTTTTAAAAAAATCCCTCTCAGTTACTAGGTCGAATTCCTTATTTACAAATAAAATTCAGATATTTTTCGACATGTGCCATAACTCCAAATTCCTTGAAACTTCGCCTTTGGAGCACCTTTATGTTTTCGTAAAACATGTATTAAAATCAGCTTGGGTTATTTTTCGAGTGCTTTTTGAGGCCCGGCTGAAAAACCCCGATTTTACCTAAAAGATCACGAAAATTAAACAATGGACTTCTGGGCGTTGGTCTGAGGGCAAGCGAGTACAGGCATTCAAGTCCTTATATTATGAGTTCTTTGTAGTAATAAGCAAATTGTTTGCTTGCGCCGGTAATATAACGGTAAAACAGTGCAATCTCAACGCCAAAGTGACTTTATTTAATCCGCGTATGTTTTATCGCTTCGAATGCCAGATATTTGTGACGAGATGTCGATTTAACACCGAGGCGAAACAGGAAGTTCAAAACGTTTTACTACGCGACCTTCCAATAATTAATTTAAGATAACTAGTCGCTAAAGGAGATATTTACTGAATTAGAGCTTAAAAGAGTTGCGTTTTCTGTAACCTATCAAGTTTGTTCGCAAAAAGTTATTTCAGAGTCATTTCAGGACTGGCAATACAGGTTAAATTTGGTAAAGAAATCTTCAGTTTCATTGTTTATTTTGATTGCAAGTCACGGTATCATTCCCGGCCGTGGAATTTACTATGTCCCACAGAGTGCGTTGTTTTACAAAAAGGCAGCCGTTTATTTCCGAAGTAAAACATGTTTCCAATAGTCTTTTGTAGTTCTGTCAATATATAGTTTAGTTAAAATTGGGAAGCTACAAACAAATCGGAGTACGAATTCCAATGAAAAGTTCGGTCAGAAATATTTCCCGCCAAAGCGAAGTGTTTTTTACTAATGTTTTCACTTTGTTTCGACTTTCTACGATTGGCAATCCATGACTCACTAAAAGACCCGCTTGCAGTAGTTAGCTGGACTGCAGGATAGAATATTTAAGCACGCCAAATCCATTTACGCTAATTAATTTCATCTAGGGCAGTATAAGTTGAATTTTCCCAAGAGAATTCTATTTTAGACGTCACGCTGCATGTAAAAACGATATGTATCCCCAGTCCTCTTGTTCTTTTTTTGCTTTCTATTTTTTTCTGTTTTGTTTTGTTTTGTTTTGTTGTTTTTTTTCCGTCGTGTAAAACATACTGCAACTATATAATGATCGAAGCTCTACCCTAAATTAATTTTGAGACTTTTGCTAACACTTCGTTTGCTTTCGGAACGCGTGACGCGTCATATATATAGCCGATTGAAGGTCGGACGGCTGAAGTTCGCAAATGCGGATCTTTTTTTAAAGGTTTCTATCGTCTCTCCTTTGGTATGTTTCAAAAACACGAACTGTTCTGTTTTTGGATCAGATGAATTGCTAAGCAATGCGGGTGGACTCTGGTCAGTTATTCTTCCATTATCGGAGCATAAACTGATGAACGAGATTGTCGAGGAAAGTCAGAGGTCAGCACAGGCAGCCCAAGTTCTCTCTACGAACCACACATGTCTAGTACCCCCGCGAGTCTTGGTTTGCCAACATGACGAGGTTACCAAGCCGATTTCAACGGTCGTTGGGTCACGGATCAAACGACACGGAGCTCTTCCATAGTTTTATCGTTTCACTGGGGACACGAAGAGCCGCCTGGCGTCGCTCGCAGGGCTGCGATTGTGTGGCTAGAGGATTGAAATGAAAGATCAACCTTTGCCCTTGAATTCTGCGGTGGATTTGTGGCCGTGGCTACATTTTAACCTGGGATTTTTGACTTCGTTCGACAGGCTGTACCGACTGAGGTGTTTCGCCTTGTCCTCTCTTTATAAAGGGAAAAGCGGAATTCAAAAAAGTCGCTTAAATCAAGTACAATCGGTAAAATAACCACACCAGGAGTGAACAACACACGTCTGGAATAAGGTAAGCCATTTTTATTGAGAATTTTCACTTTTAACTACCTCCATGGATATCTTGTAGAAAATCCCATATAAACCCTTATAATTCGATTCCATATTGTGTTGCTTGTGTGGTTCATAGAGAGAGCTTGGGCTGCCTGTGAGGTCAGCGAATCCTATTTGGCAGTGATATGAAAAGACAGGTTGGGTGACACCAGTTTGCCGCTATCCAACATGGTATCCGTTCCACGAAGAGGTCACGAAGGAGAGAAGAATAGCATAAAAATCCCAAGACTTATAAATGCTGCTATGTCAGGATTGCCAGCGGAAATCTTTCTTGTGATCGATGTTGTTTTTGTCGGCGCAGGTTAGTATACCTTCCGTTCTACCTTCCCAGTTTTAAATGGACACGTGTCTGCTCGCATTTACTTTGCAGACCCGTTTTCCATAGTGAATTGAAGTAAATGCAACTCATCTGTAACTTCATTTATACATGTACACAGTTAACCACGTTGAATTGATTAGAATTGCGGTGCCGTGATTGTGAAATCTACACATTGTCCGTTTGTCAGTAATCTAATTAACGTAAAAGATTGAAATATTCCTTGCATGAATGAACTCCTGTTATCATTTTACTTTACTTTAACAGAAGCATATTGACCTGCAGAACGAAAATATCATGATGACAGAAGTTAAACCGCTTTACTTCAGCAGATTCTCTTGGCCTCAGAAAAACACGCAAGCATTCGATTGTTTACTTCTTACTGATGTTTTCGTTAAAATCCGGTTATATCAGCGGCGCGTTAAGGTAATTCCTCTGAAATAAAAGTGACAATAGATTTTTGTTCAAACTTTATCCACTGAATATTTGTCATATGATAACTTCAATTTTGAAATAAAAAAGGGGGGTGCCCATGCTCATTAAGGAGCAGTGAGGCATTGAAAATGCCCCATTTTGGCATTATTTAATGCTTATTATAAAAACGCATTCCCAGTAATTGTAAGATCTTTGTGAGCCCAGACTCATAAGAAAACGCATTAAACTACAGTCAATACATTGTGTCGGACACAACTAAACATTTTAAGTTTGATTCAGACAAAAAGCTAAATCGTTGATTAAAATTTGAACTAAATTTCTTGACGTGGTTACCGACTGCAAAATAGAAAAGACCACAGTGTATCTGCTAGTTTTCTTATTTATTCAATTTTCAGCAATAGAATTTAGATCAGTCTTTTCTCACGCGAAGCTTATGATTAGTTGATTAAAATGACTGGAAAAAAAATTGGGGTACCCGTGCTTGTTGGTGAGCTAGAGCCATTTTTCAACTGAAAGAGCTCAATATCAAGGCAAATCCGTCATGTTTTCAATATGCGCGTGCACGAGCGCGCGCTAATGACGCCATAAATTATGCGCAGTAAGGATGCGCAATGCAAATGTGAGGAATGACCTTAAAAACCACTCGATGAATAACCCAAGCTGATTTTGAGACATGTTTTACAACAACATAAAAGTGTTACGTACAAGGAACTAATAATACAAGGACTTTAAATGCCTATACCCGCTTGCCCTCAGACCAACGCGCAGAAGTCCATTGTTTACTTTTCGTGATCTTTCAGGTAAAATCAGGGTTTTTCAGCCGGGCCTCAAAAAGCACCCGAAGAATAACCCAAGCTGATTTTAATATATGTTTTACAACAACATAAAAGTGTCCTTAAGGCGAAGTTTCAAGGAATTTGGAGTTATGGCACATGTCGAAAAATATCTCTGAATTTTATTCGTAAATTAGGAATTCGACCTAGCAACTGAGAGGGATTTTTTAAAAAAATTGTGTGTTTATTCTCAAATGGCGCTCAAGTTAAGTTCTAACCTGGTTTGGATAGCTGAATACTTTGTCTTTCAAGAAAAAGTATCGATAAGTGTTGGTTCTTCTTAACACGCGAACGCAAATTGAGTTCAGATTACTAATTTTAAGCCTTTGCGATCGGTCATTTTGGTGATCGTCGAGGCGAAAATCGTTTTCCTCGATTTTCTCGAATTTAAAGCGCTTCGAGCTCCAAAAGACTATATAACGTTTCATATCTACCTAAGGGCTTTTTGCGGACGAAAAGAGAGGAAAATCGATTTTTCAACTTCTGCCGCTAAATTCAAATTTTGCTTCGTTTTCGGTGACATTTGTTCTTAAAAGGCACGACAAGCACCCTCGTCTACCCCCCCTCCCCCCCCCCCCCAGGGGTAAAGTAGTCTCAAGTAAGCCTGCATAGAGAATTAAAAACGCTACTTCCTCAGTTGTATGAAGCTAATAGGCCCTTTGCACGATCCGGTCACATGGTACAAAATCACACATGCTGGTGAGCAAGTTGCACAGTGGGACTTCCAAAACAAAGGCAGGTCCAGGTGGACTGTTACGAGTTGCATTGTTTTGGAAGTCCCACTGCGCAACTTGCTCACCAGCATGTGTGATTTTATACCATGTGACCGGATCGTGCAAAGGGCGTATTCTGGTCTAAAAGATACCAATAACAATAACAATAACATTTATTATTTGTATTGCGCCTTAGTAAGTAAGACCCAAGGTTTGGGTCTTACTTGGCGCGGTCCGAGAGAATACAAAGAGTGCCTATTGGCCATGGATTAACAAACTAACGTGATTTTATAGCACTGAGAAATACGCCAATGGTTGCTATCGAATTTTGTAAAATATCAGAGATACTACGCGCGCTCTGATTGGTCAATAGAGTTGACAAACCTATATTCCATTGTACCGTTAAAAAAACAGTTTCTGAATCTGGCAGCACTAAAGGATAGGACGCAAAATTGCCCGACTTAAGTTTCTAAGTCTTATTTTGGTCTTAATCCAACAGAATATTTCACTATTACAGACGATTTTAGTGTAAACACTGATGAACTATTGATTAAAAAAGTATTTGAATGAAGTTCATATCTTTGCGTTTTTAACCGACTTTGAAAAGGTACCACGTCGCCTTCCATCATTGGCCAACCTTTTTTACTGGAATACATAGGCCTGGCTGCTGAAATCCAACCATCAGAAGCTTGATTCAGTCGAGAGTTTATCACATGGTGAAAACTCCTTTCATTTACAAAGAACTTTTCTGACAGTGCATTGTACGCCCTCCAAATTAAATTAGTTCATATTAAGGTATCATGGTAGGTCAATTTTACGAAAAATGCGAAAAATCGGTGTTTTTTTTTTTTGTTTTTTTTATTTGCTGTTCAAATTGAGAAGACTGAAATAAATATTTTGCAAAATGAATGGGAAAAAAGCTATTTTACTTTCTAAGGTAAGGAGAAAAAGCTATATTTGAATAGCATTAACCCCTTACGGCGCATTGACACCTCTAAATAAAATTCACCGCAAGTTGTCACGTGTAAAGCGAATTCGTCGAACAAGGTATTTGGCTCTTAGCGACCCACGGTAGCACTGTATTAAACCAAGAAAAATGTTGAAGGAACTCGAGGACACAACTCCCGCCAATGAAGCTGAAGGACAAACTACAACAAGTAATCGTCGCACGAAATTGCTGGAGAACGGACGCGATTCCGCGTTTCCCACAATGAGAGAGTCAAGCGCAGATGTAGACCTCGAGATTTCCTCTTTTGCCTTCACGAGACATGGTTTCAAAACATGTCTCGAGAACGAAGAAGCCTAAACTGGAGCAACATAATACCAATGCCGCCGACGAAATCTTTTAAGTAAAAGAAATCACGCCAGCTTAAGAGCAATCGTCCCAAAATTTCGCCTAGAGATATGCAAAATGAAAAAATCGAAAATCCCCAAACTTTGCCAGAATATAGGTCTGGATGAACTATTTCTAGAAAAAATACTTTAAGTTCGATTAGATTTTTGTTTTACGCGAACGGCGACAAAATCGGATTAGCGGCTCTCACATCAGTTTCACCAGCTCCAAACAATGCATTATTTGAGCTTCGCTTAAAAATAAACAAAACGGTAAATCTGGCCATTGAATATCTTAATGAAAAGAACACATATTTACGAACAGTCTGAAATGTTATTTGTCCGATTCCATCGCAAACTGAATTTTTGGGCGATTTTTGCTTTTCTTCAATATTTCACTCATTTCGGCGGCCAAAAAAAAAGCAGAATTGAGAGGGTAAAATAGCACCTTGGTACATGACATGGAGTTACGTCAAGTTAATCCAGCGAAAGAACAGGGTTTCTTCTTCAAATAGCTGAAATAAAATTTTTGGGCTACTTAAAATGCGAAATTTTAGGGCGCCAGACAAAGGTGGCACAAAGGACAGAACACGCTATTCCTTGTCACGCAACTAGAAGTGAAAAATCAACGAAGCGCTCGTGGAAAAGACAATAAGCCAGTTTTTTGGCGAAAAATCGTTGCTATTCCGAATAAAAAGCTACTTTCTATCAATATTTGTCCTGTCTGCTGCTCAGGTTGCCTGAAATTTAAACTTTTAGCGATTATTTTTCGAAGCAAAATACAAAATCCTCAAGTTTTGAACGGCCGAGGACGGATACAATTTGTAAATTGTAACAAACCGTAAAATCGATACTTTGTCGTATTTATACTTCAATTTGAGTATTGTAGTTAATCTGTGCATACCATTTATCAGCGTCAAGCATGGACTGCATGTGTATTGGCTTCACAAGTTGTTTCCGTTAACTGTACCCCGCTGCTCGCGAAATGTTCAAACACTAAAGTTTGCGTGACAGGCGGCCAGGCCACAATTGCACGGGCACGTAACACAAAGTACTTAAGTATTACTCAAGTACTTAGCACACAATGACTGACACGAACACTTTAATTTTGCTTTCGATATCCACAAATAAACGCTTAAAACCGCCCACCAACACATAATCAGATTACGTCAGAGTCGATAATCTGTACCGCGTTTGTACAGTTGCATGATGCACGTTAAGAAATGGCAACCTGTGGCTACTCTGAACTTGTTAGAGGGGTGTGTGGATGCAGTAGTTCCAACCCGGCAAATGCTGTGTGTGAAACGATAGAAAGGTGCGGAAGAAACATCAAGAGTCAGTTGAAGTTTTTCGACTGCTTTGATTCACTTTGCAAACGGAGGCAGATCTCCTTCTCTTGTCAATATTTCTCACAAATTGTTTAGAGGTTATGCAAGGGGTAAACAATGAAATAAGTCGAGATGGTTACTGAAGTAAGGCAATGCCTTGTAGTTTTGCTTCGGTTTTTCCCCGAGTCATGCACGCACCTGTCACTGGACACTACTAATACTAGCTAGCAAAAGAAGAGGTAGGATGAGGATTATACTTTAATTGCATGCAAATAAACTCACTATCACAAGGTGAAGATGATCCACGTTACCAGGCTCTCGTCCCAGACCCCTTTCGTACCGATTTGTTATGTGACCTTTCTGTTACTCCTCCCTGCTTGGACACGGCATTAGACTAAAGTATTCTGGTCCCGAACCCCATCGGGTAAAGCAAAGGCAAAAATGTAATACTAATCCCCCGCCTCTCTGGGAATGCAAAGGGAAAAAAAATTAATTATCCCCCACACCCTTGAGAAGGGCAGAGAGTCAAAGCCTACACAAAGCCCTACCCTACCCCATGTTTTCCCGGGTTGGAGGTTGGGGGTTTCTAGTGACAAGTGAATTATATTTCCCCAAGAGAAAATGATCTCTTGATTGATTTGCCTCATTAGCAAAAGCGAAAAGGAACATTTTTTCAAGAAAGGATTACCAGTCAGATGTACAGAATTTCGCGGATCAGTTATGAAACCCTCTACGCAGATATAAGGTATATAGGTGGTTGAAACGCACGCTCTAAGTGATCCTAGAGAGGACTGCCTCCATGTGGCGTGTGACCATTCCCATGAGAAGTACTGTCCTTCTTGTGACCAGCTGGAATCCATAATGATGGAAACTGAGTCTTCATTAAGATCCTCCGAGTTGAGACCGCGATGACTTGATGTACACACTTCAACAAGCCTATCAGGCAATTGAATCATGGACGGCTCACCAGTTGAGATCAATTCAGCAGGACAAGTCAAGAACGAATCTTCTGGAAAACCTGGAAACGTCTTCAATTCTCATCACACAGGACTGGGCCATGAAGTTCCTGCCACAAAACTACAGGGAAACGCAAGCTGATTGGTTTGCCGAAAGAGGGATTTCTTGGCGCACTAGTGTTGTTGCCCGTAAGATTGCTGACAAGCTGCAGCACCAAGCGTTTGCTCACATAGTCGAGAATTGCAGTCAAGACAGCAACGTGGTGGTCTGCATCATACGACACACACTCCAAGAACTCAAGAAAGAACATCCGGAGATTACAACGCCGGGTGTTACAACAGCTTTACCATGTTAGCTGCTTGCCGACTTATGAAAGAAACGACTGATAACAAAGTTGAGAGAGTGAAATTCAGCGACCCACAAGGCGGTCAGGGTCCATGCGACAGAAGAACAGCAACGATCAAAGCACATCTTCTTCGCTACATTAATGAAGGCCATGATGTAGTCTCTGCGGATGATCTAAAACGAGCTATTCTATCTCATGGTGGTGTCAGAGTTGCCCGAGTTACCTTGATTGATTCCACAAAGCAGCATTCAATCTCGTTGCAGGGGAAACTGGAAGGAGCGAGCAACTTAAATAATTTCCATTATGGAGAGGAATGTCTGACTGTATGGAAAGCATTTGATGTGGGAGAAGGAAAAACCATACCATGGTCTCAGTTACAAGGCAAAAAAATATTTTTTGCTTACTTTTACCAAATTTCTATTTTCTCGCGCGCTTTTTTTTTCGAGGCACGCTCGACGGACTAAGTAAGGGCTGCCCGTAGTATATCAGGGTTACCGCTAATGTAATTAATCGAAGAATCTTAGGTTCGGTTTATACCCTTATTACTGATGGCGCTTTTATTTCAAATGTCATTGCCACAAACTGCAACAAAATCTCGTGTCTTGTACTATAAGTTAGTTATTTTTTATGCTCTCTTTTCCTTAGTCCAAACGGGTTCAGTGAAGGATGCAGTATTCCCCGAGAGTTCCTTTTCTCCTGGAGACTTCCAAAACGTCTCTTTGTTTGACAACACGCGGTCTCCTGTTGAAGACAATCCAGAAAACACCGTTCAAGGAGAGCAAAACATTGCATCCGCTGACAACGAGCACGGTGGTCTTTTTTCCTGTCCAGTTGAAGGATGCGTGAGTACTTTTCAGCGCCATTGTAACCTGGAGCGGCATATGCATTATGGCAAGTACAAATTTGTAGAGGAAAGACACTCGCTTCTCGACAAGGCAAAGATTATTTACGCTGAAAAACTACAGGAAGCATCAAGCGCACGGCCATTTATTGCCGGTTCTGAGCTTTCAGAGCAAAGTGTTCAGGCGTTACCGCAGGGCTGGGGATTGCGATCTACGAAGAAGGCTGCCCGTTTCAGTGCTAAGCGCGCAGAAGGCCTACCTAGACGAGAAATTTAAAATAGAGAACAGACAGGATTCAAAGCAGACCCCGCACAGGTGGCTCAAGATATGAGACATACAAAACATGAAGACGGGAGCGGCAGATTCACTGTAGATGAATTCCTAGCCCCACAGAAATAAAATCTTATTTTTCAAGAATGGCGGCGAAATTCAGGCAAGAAAGTCACGACGCTGCAGACGAGTCTGACGGTCAAGCTGTTGCAGAGCAAGATGCGTATTCCTCCGCCCGTGCGCACATTCTTGAAGAGTGTCGGCTGATCGACCCGATCACTTACGATACATACAATCTCTGTGAACTGTCCTCAAGAAATAAGCTAACCAAGCCCAGCGTCCCTATTTTGCGCATAATATGCAGCCACTTTGAAGTGGAAATTGACAATATTCCACTAAAGCTAAAAAAGCCGTATGTTCAATTAATTGAAGAGCTCGTGAGGTCATGTTCGTGTGCATAACTGTCTTAAATTTTTGTTTACATCGATGTGAGACTATTTATCCCTACTGGGTCTTTACGTCGATCAGAGTCATCACATGTTACATGCATCGATTAGGATCGACAGACCCATCACCCATGCCTCCGTCGTTTAGTTTTAGTTTTTCACACTAGTTTGGCTACAAAACAACCTCGAGTTTCATGCTAATAGTCTATAGCCACCAAATTTGTCAAGATATTCACGATTAACAGGCCCAGCGCGCTGGAGTAGGGGTAGACGTATCTTGTGAAATAATTATTAAACAAAAATAGGAAAAAACTATTCAAGTATTGGGGTTCGGAACAAAATTGTACTAAGAATAAAGGAGGTATAACAACTACTTCTTTTAATTACATTACAAATCGAACCCCTATTAAGCGGTGACCTATTAAACGGCCACCCTTCTTAGGCGGCCGGTAGTCGAAGTCCCAAAATCCATATCCCCAAGGGTGATTGTTTAGTAGGGACAATAGAGGGTGGACTGTGGAACACGTGCAAGGTGCGTTGGCCTTCAGCAGTCTGTCACGCAATTCTCACTGTTTGCAGTGGTCGGCAGTTAACGGAAACAACTTGTGAAGCCAATACACATGCAGTTCATGCTTGGCGCTGATAAATGGTATGCACAGATTAACTACAATACTCAAATTGAAGTATAAATACGACAAAGTATCGATTTTACGGTTTGTTACAATTTACAAATTGTATCCGTCCTCGGCCGTTCAAAACTTGAGGATTTTGTATTTTGCTTCGAAAAATAATCGCTAAAAGTTTAAATTTCAGGCAACCTGAGCAGCAGACAGGACAAATATTGATAGAAAGTAGCTTTTTATTCGGAATAGCAACGATTTTTCGCCAAAAAACTGGCTTATTGTCTTTTCCACGAGCGCTTTGTTGATTTTTCACTTCTAGTTGCGTGACAAGGAATAGCGTGTTTTGTCCTTTGTGTCACCTTTGTCTGGCGCCCTAAAATTTCGCATTTTAAGTAGCCCAAAAATTTTATTTCAGCTATTTGAAGAAGAAACCCTGTTCTTTCGCTGGATTAACTTGACGTAACTCCATGTCATGTACCAAAGTGCTATTTTACCCTCTCAATTCTGCTTTTTTTTTGGCCGCCGAAATGAGTGAAATATTGAAGAAAAGCAAAAATCGCCCAAAAATTCAGTTTGCGATGGAATCGGACAAATAACATTTCAGACTGTTCGTAAATATGTGTTCTTTTCATTAAGATATTCAATGGCCAGATTTACCGTTTTGCTTATTTTTAAGCGAAGCTCAAATAATGCATTGTTTGGAGCTGGTGAAACTGATGTGAGAGCCGCCAAACCGATTTTGTCGCCGTTCGCGTAAAATAACAATCTAATCGAACCTTAAGTATTTTTTCTAGAAATAGTTCATCCAGACTTATATTCTGGCAAAGTTTGGGGATTTTCGATTTTTTCATTTTGCATACCTCTAGGCGAAATTTTGGGACGATTGCTCTTAAAGACAAACCTGTATAAAGCTCTTGGTAGTTTGTCGCTTCTCGGACGATTTCACTACGACTGGTTTCCGCGCCAGAATTTTAGACGTCTGTTTATTTCAAGTTGTCATAAGCCACTGTTGTAGTAAACTGACCCACGCCGACATCTGTCAGTGCGGAGGGGATTTTTAACACCTAATCATACCAATCTCATAAAAGGTTTTTCGTCTTTTTCTCGATAAAATAAACTGCATACAAGGATGAACATTTTTAGTTCGTTTACGCGCGTCTTCCTACGGATTTGGCTGAAAATCGGCAGGTATGTTCCAGGATACCTCCTTCGAAAAAGGGTTTCGAGTTTTGTTTAATTCCGCTTCCGTTTCAAAGTTATGGCCTCTTTAGTAGAAGGAAACGTCCGCGTTGAAAACATGAAACTTTAGGAGGGTGTACAAAAAAAAAACCAAACTACATCAGAAAATCGCAGACACCCTTTTTGAGGGTGATGTGTGAGAAAATATTTCCGATGTTGATCGCTTCGCTCCGATAATTCACGCGCGGAAGCGAACCAGTTTAAGCGAAGCAGTGTTTCTGTGTATTTCTTTTAATATCACTGCGACAATAAAATTTAGAAAATTTCAAAGATATGATTGTGTTCTATAACTATTACGCTTTCAGAAAATATATAGGTTGATTGGGTTTTCTCTCAAATCGCCTGCGTAAGAGCGCGATTTCCAAACACTGTCAATCCACCTACCATGATACCTTAAAAGACATTCTCAAATAGTTGAAGCAATCTTCAAACAGAATTGGTAGGATTTGGCGGGATCTTGCTACTTCTAATGAAATGCAAGTTAAAGGATACTGGCTTAAAAACACAAGAATGATAAAATTATTGTTATCTTATCTGAAAACTTACCCTTATTTTCCAAACTTAAATGACACGTTATCTCCAATCAACATAAATGGTGCCCACTGCCTCACTTCAGACCAGCCGTTACTCCGCATCCATTTCATGGCCTCGTGAAGAGATTCACTGGCACTCTCTCCACCAACAAGATGCTCGTAGAAACGACTCATGAACTGCTCTGTTGCTTTGTCATCAAGGGCCCACAATGCCACTAACACTGAGCGTGCACCGGACCCTAAGAACGCTCGAGCAATTCCAATAACTCCCTCGGCTCTGATCTTGCCACGTCCACTGTGACAACAGCTAAGTACAACAAGTTTGGCTCGCAGCTGAACTTCTGAAATGTCAGACATTGTCAAAAGGTACTCTTCTTCTGTAGGAAACTTCTTAGTAGACCACCCAGGACAGAGGACAATTTCTCCTCTTTCGGCATCACCATGTGCGGCAAAATGTATCAGACCTGCTGAATGTAGCATTTCAAGCACCGCCTGCTTGGTTGCTTTCTCTCCTAACAAAGGCTGAACACCCAGCAGTCGCCCAATCATCTCTGCCTCCTTTCTTGCAAAGGGCAATGGTTTGAAAGTTGTACGACGACTATTGTAACGCACTCTACCAACCTCAGGATCACCGACTATCAGAACACCACACTGACTGTGATAGTCAGTAGGACTGTCCTGGATGCATTTGAGAGTGGTCAAGGAAGGAACAATGCGAATCCTAAACGTGTCTGATAAGTACTTTCCACTGTCATCAAGTAAAGCTGGAAATGGAACATGGCACAAGCAGGGATCAGGAACAATGATGATCTCGGACCCCTCAAGTAAGTCGGCCACAGGAGCGATGATCATATTGTAGAACAAGATTAGATTCAGTTCGGGATCATCCTCACCCCTTCCTTGTCGCAAAGTTGCGAGCTCCTCCTCATGAGAGACATCTGGTTTTGGCTCAATATCATTTAAAGATCGATCTTCGCAATCCTCTTCGGATAAAATACCAAAGCTGCGGAAGCTTTCAGCAAAAAACTCTTCCAAGCTGTCAGATGATCCTGCAGCGTTGTCGCTTTCATTTACTGTTATTGTTCGAAAATGCATGACTCCGCTTGTTTTGATAATCCACAAAAACATTGCGTTATCGTAATTAGAGATATACAGACAAGAACAGTTGCTTTCTTGTTTCACAATATTCTCTATGCCAACCCAAGTTTGCGGATCAGTAGAGATTTGCCTTTCAACAGAGTACCGTTTTGCCATCAGCTCTGCCAAGGCCCTAGCGCGTGCCAGCTCCACAGCATAAAGGGCTTTGTCAGGTTTGTCCCCAACAATAAGGAAGGCAGCAAGATGCCGATAAGGAAAGCTGCGAATATCTGAGAGCGATATTTTAAATTGATCGTTATCTCTTAGAAAAGCACGCAAACTTTCGCTTTTTTCCATGCTCAAGACCAGATAGTCAAATGCTTCCTGGATCTTTTCTTGGGCTATCTTCACGACTGTAAGTTCACAAAGGCATGCAAACTCTTCGTCTAGGTGTCCAATATCTTGATTAATTGAAAGTGCCTTCTCGAGATAACCTTCAGCAACGACGGGCTCCCCAATGGAACTAAACAATGATCCTAAGTTGAAGTATTCTGCTGCTTCTCCTTTTCTGTCACCAATTTCTTTACTTATTACAAGTCCTTTCTTAAAATATTCTTTAGCTTTTTCATATTCACCCAGAGATTGAAACACAGATCCTAAGTTTACGTAACAGCCTGCTTCTCCTGCTCTGTCGTCAATTTCAACTGTGATTGCAAGTGCTTTGTCAAGATTGTCTTTAGCTTTCTCGTATTCACCACGAAATAGAAACTTAGTTCCGAAGTTCATGTAACCTCTTGCTTCTCCTTTTCTGTCACCAATTTTACTCCTGATCGCAAGTGCTTTGGCATGATATTCTTTAGCTCTGCCATATTCCTGAGCCTGTTGAAACACAGTTCCTAAGTTTCCGTAACAGCTTGCTTCTCCTTTTTTGTCACCAATTTCTTTCTCGGTTGCAAGTGCTCTCTCAAGATATTCTATAGCTTTGTCATATTCACCACGAGATTGAAAAATGTTTCCTAAATTCGCGAAATCTGTTGCTTCTCCTTCTCTGTCACCAATTTCAATTCTGATTGCAAGTGCTTTCTCAGTATATTCTTTAGCTTTGTGATACTCTCCAAGAGACATAAACACGGTTTCTAAGTTTCCGTAACATCTTGCTTCTCCTGCTCTGTCACCAATTTCAATTTTGATCGCAAGTGCTTTCTCAATATATTCTTTAGCTTTGTGATATTCACCACGAGATAGAAACACAGTTCCTAAGTTTCCGTAACAGCCTGCTTCTCCTGCTCTGTCACCAATTTCAATTCTGATCGCAAGTGCTTTCTCAAGATACTCTTTAGCTTTGTCATATTCTCCAAGAGATTTAAAGTTAGCCCCTAAGTTCCCGTAATCTGCCGCTTCTCCTTGTTTGTCACCAATTTCAATTCTGATCGCAAGTGCTTTCTCAGTATATTCTTTAGCTTTGTGATACTCTCCAAGAGACATAAACACGGTTCCTAAGTTTCCGTGACAGCTTGCTTCTCCTGCTCTGTCACCAATTTCAATTTTGATCGCAAGTGCTTTCTCAATATATTCTTTAGCTTTGTGATATTCACCACGAGATAGAAACACAGTTCCTAAGTTTCCGTAGCAGCTTGTTTCTCCTGCTCTGTCACCAATTTCAATTTTGATCGTAAGTGCTTTCTCAAGATACTCTTTAGCTTTGTCATATTCTCCAAGAGATTTAAAGTTAGCCCCTAAGTTCCCGTAATCTGCCGCTTCTCCTTGTTTGTCACCAATTTCAATTCTGATCGCAAGTGCTTTCTCAGTATAGTCTTTAGCTTTGTGATACTCTCCAAGAGACATAAACACGGTTCCTAAGTTTCCGTGACAGCTTGCTTCTCCTGCTCTGTCACCAATTTCAATTTGGATCGCAAGTGCTCTCTCAAGATACTCTTTAGCTTTGTGATATTCACCACGAGATAGAAACACAGTTCCTAAGTTTCCGTAGCAGCTTGCTTCTCCTCCTCTGTCACGAATTTCCATTCTGATCGCAAGTGCTTTCCCAAGATATTTTATAGCTTTATCGTGTTCACCAAGAGATTCAAACACAACTCCTAAGTTTCCGTAAGCGACTGCTTGCCCTCTCCTGTTACCAATTTCTCTCATTACATTGATCGCTTTCTCATAAAGTTTTCCTGCCTCTACATATTTAAATTGTTTTTCATAGATCATGGCTAGTTCTAATAATAGAATGCCTTCGTCTTCGCCTGTTTTTCCACGCTCTAGGTAAATGTCAAGAAGTTGCCCGCCGTATTTTATGGCATTTGTGTAATCAGAGATAAGACAATACGCCATGAAGATTGTTTTATAGATAGCAGTGCTAACTAATTTAACAAACTGCTCCTCCTTTTTTTTCGGCACCACATTATTTACGAAAATCAAACATTCTTTGCAGACCTCTATAGCTTTTACACCCCGAACGGTGTTGAGAAGGAAAGTTGCAATAGCCAAGCCAACACAGATGACTTGAAAAACGTCTTCTAGATTGTTCATTTCGTCGTCTTCTATAAGCCCTGTGAAAAGATAATATACCACTCAAGCTCTATATATAGTGCAAAATAACATACTTTGGTACTTCTCTCCACCTACGTGTATAAATAATGCTGGAGGTAAACCTGCTATGGGTTCCTGGCTAGCCGTTTTATGCAGGATTGGACACGTTGGCTCGACTCAGACTAGAAGCTTTTTACCTCCTGTTCAGACTTTATCAAACCTTTCCATTATAAAGAAAATAACCTGAAGAAATCGTAAATCCCCTCGTTCTTTACTGAATGTGTTATCGACCGTGAATAGAAAGAATCAGTGCTGTGAGCACACTTTAATTATCTTGCCTCCTGTGCCGGCCGAAACCGACCTTGACGATTATTGTCCTTTGTTCCACTTCCGACGCCATCACCTTTTACCATAATTGGCATTACTTATATTAAAGTTATGCAAGAGAAAAAGATCTTTCCAATAATGTCCAGATCAGAGTGATTGGGTCAATTGAGCTTGAAATACGCTCAAAAATGCTTCGGCATTTGAGTGAAAAACTTGGAAGACAATTTCTTCAATTTAACTACGCTATGTAATATTAAGAATATCGCAAAGATGTCTTTTTTAACTAACAAGGCAAACAATATAAGATTAGCTTCTTACGTCGATTTTTGTTCCCTTTGAAAAGTGCAAGGAACCAACGAAACATTTGAGTATCTCCGGCGAAATTACAAGAAAACATATGATTGTATCACAAATGCATGCGTTTGGCGCGTAGGCGAGATGGGTTTAAACCATGCAACGCCGAGATACGGAATGTAACCACCTTCAGGTTTAAAAATGATTTGCACTCTATGGCAAGTGGAATGCGGGATTCTTTTATAATTAATGCCAGGATACGGAATGAAAAACAGTGAATCGCGATTCAGTCTTCTTTGAACTCTCCCTCAGAAGCTAAAAGTAGCTCAAGAAGCCCGAAATACGCATTGATAGCTACAGGTCACAAAATCAACCTTTTCAGATCTATTCCTTGTTATACTCATTGCCTCATGCATTCCCCCAGCAGGGTAACGTGGTACGCGTAAATTGCCTAGCTTGATGGGCCATGGACACCCATGTTATCAATCAAACAAAATCAATTACCGAGCGAGTCTCGAGTTTAATTTGGACTGGTTGAAATAAATGAGAGATTAGTTTTTCTTACCACATTGAAGTTTGCACTGGGAAAAGTCGAAACTGGAACAGTCGGCGTATCTCTCGCAACTCCGAGAAAAAAGTATCATTAAAAAATCGAGAGAAGTATCCATGGATTTAAATCAAGCTTTATAACAACGAATGAGTTCGAGTTTGATCGGTAATTGATGTTGCTTGTACAGAACATCCTAAAACTGACTTCTGTATAGGTCGTACAGCAAAGCCATGCAGTACATGTACACGGTAAAGAACATTTATTTGTAGTATCATGGTACGATTTAAAGTTCTACTTGCTGTCGGAAGGTGGGCAGTTTCTTTGTCAACTAACTATAAAGCTGCGTTCTTGATCATTGTAGTCTATTCGTAAGCCTGAACGTAGGGAATCCGAAGAACTGGTCGGGCGGGTCATGTAGCATTTCCTAGGGCAAATCGCTAATAGACTGCGAGCAGATTTGTATTAGCAGAGATTTTAAATCCGGGAACTCCGCGCCTTGACCCGACAAAGCATTACATAATTTGAGGAGGTTTTTGTGATATCTCGAATAATATGTTAAATGTTATCAGTGGAAGCCTAAATAATACATTCTTTTAAACAAGATAACGAATAACTTACCGTTGCGCATTAGCCTGTGTTCAGCCGTTCGTTCTTCCAAACAAAAACTGTAGAGGTGCGTCTGTGTTTTAATGCTTATAACTGTGTTCCTCGCATAAATTATCCATCCTTAGAACCATTTCAGTTTTGCAGCATCTGACGTGCCAAGTGGAAACAAAAGAAACGAAATGTTTGTCTGGGCGTCATCTTTGCAGAAGATCATTTAAAAACCAGAAATATGATTAATAAGGACATAATTATAGAGCATGAGCAAGAACTTGGTAAGAAAGGAAAACTTTTTTTCAGATAAATTACCGGTAAAAAATGACTCGAGGAGGAGTGGGCGGGTACGATTCTTACTAAAAAACTCTTCTTCATGATGTAAACACGTATTTAAACATTAAGTAATTGTAGTCAGGAGATGACACTTTAAGTTTCTGGTTTGTCACTGACTGTTCTTAAGATGTGACTTCAAGACGTTTCAGTTAGTGCTTAGACCTTCTTCAGATGAAACTGAAAAGTTTTACACGTGATTCAATATACGAGCGCCCTTGGAAGGTTACGTCTAAAACATAAAAGAAAACATAGCGCACGTGAGTCGCGCACTACATTTCTAAGTTTCTAAGCGCGTTCGTTTAACGACCTGTCTTTTTGAGAAGAAAAGAGAAGAGAAGACGAGAAGAGATATTCCATATCTAAAAAGGAACTATGCATTATTTTGTTTATCATATAGACATACTAATAACGACGTTTTGGACGATTTTCCGAAGATTTCCGACCAATTTCTGAAGATTTCCGATCAAAGATTCTCCTTCCGAACAATTTCCGAAAATGTGGAAGATTACTGAAGATTGCCGAAGACTTTCGAGGACGATTCGAAGATGTTTCGATCATACACCAACAAATTTAAGTACAGTTTAAGGTTCAAACATGATATCAGTGAAGTCATCAATATCTTCACAAGGATATGGAAAATACGTCATCCGAGTCCCGGATGTAGTTTCGTATGAATTTTACGAGTGGTGTATTTTCCAGTAAAACACTCGTGTCTATATAATAAAAAAACTTTCAGTTTCAACTGATGAAGTTGTAAGGACTAAACGAAGCGTGTTGATAAAGAACAACTTTAAGAACAGTCAGTGGCAAACTGGTAACTTACCATGTACCCGTGGGGGGGGGGAGTGTACTCCCTATAATAGCCTATACGGGGGGGTTCCGCCCGAAAGGAGTACCTATCTCAGGCCTCAGGGATATAAAAGGGTAGGGATTACACAAGTTGAGGTATATGAAAGGGTAGGGAAATGGGAGTATCTTGACTGCTGCCGGAACATGAACTGAATATAAATACTTGATTTTTGGTGAACATCTCTTCTGGTAATGCTTGATGTTTTTCCGTAATATTTTTCATTAACTTCATTCCAAGGGTTTAGAAAACGGCTACAGTGTTCTTAAGAAGGTGTGTGAAAGGGATGCCTTGTTCAATAATAGGTATCCAAATAGGGTAGCTTTTCTGTCAAAATGGTATACAAGAGGGTAAGAGGCTGGACCTGCGGCCAGAGCTTCCCCGTTAAAAGCGTACTAGAGTAACATAAGCCTGCAGTGCAGGAGTATTTTGACGAGCGAGCGCACGCATTTTGATAAGGCAAGCGCCATCTTGGATTCAAACTCGCAAGAGACGAAAAGTGGTCCTAAGGTGTAGGAGTACCGATAACACGTGAACAGATGGACAACACCTGAACTGCAGGCTAGAGTACCATGCAAAGCCTTTCTTATAAAAATAAGTTTGATTTGGATGAAAATGAACTTGTATGCAGAACTCATTTTCCTATGAATGGTTTCGTACGAAGACTCGTTTTACACAGAAGCGAAAGGCAATCGCAAATGGCCTATTGGCCTGTTCAGAAAATATCGCGCGAGACTATGTTTAGCACGCGCGTGAGTCCCGCGATGCGTTTCTCCAATTTTGCATGTCGCCCTCTAACAGTGCGCGTTTAACGTGCTGCCTTTTTGAATCACGTGTAAAGCCTTTCAGATTCAACCCATAAACCGTTAAGCACTAAACGAAACGTGTTCAGGTAACATCTTAAAAACAGTCAGTGACAAATTAGTAACTTATAATGTAAACAGGTCTTTGCTCGCGCTTTGAACACCCACCCGGCGATCAACCACCAGTCCCTCATTACCGCTTGTAGATTTGATCGAGGAGACGCAAATTTAAAAAAAAAAAAAAAAAATTCAGTTAACGATTCTTCACGTTGATACTGGTTTGGAAACAGTCGGCATCATTACTAAGGACGCCGTGTATTTCGATAGAAGCAAATAATATGCTTCTGATTTTGATAGTAGATCAATCAGTATGATTTATGTTTTAAAAGAAAAGAAAGTTTAAAAAACCCGAATTTTTAGCAAGTCGTCTTGATGAGAGCATATAGTGCGTGTAAGCAAACAATTTATACTTACGTTTTAAGGAGATTGCGACAACACTGACAAACTCGTTGAAGGTCCCCCATTGTGGCCGCCATGTTGAAGGCTTGGGCGCCAAGCATGACTCAAGTTTAGATGCAAATAAATTTTCATTAAATAGCACTGCACTAACAGCGAGCTAAGGTAGCCGAATGCTATGTTAGATGATTCGCGAGTTAATTAATCGTTTGAAATTAATCCGAAAAACGGCAAGATATTTGTTTACCTGAAATATTAGGGAGTTTAAGCAAACTACGACGACGGCGGCAAAGAGAATGTCACCAAACATAAGGTTTAATGAGCAAAACAATGGCTGTGCACGTGCGTTATAAATCTTTGTACATTTCTTTGCCGTCCTCTGCACAACAACAACAACATGAAATGACCAAGTTGTGTGTAGTCTGAGGATGGCGAACGACAACGGCTAATTTTCGTAATTCCATTTGAAATTGAACGCTGTCGTTGCATGGTTAGCCTGAGCACATTTTCTGAGCCATTGGCGTACTGAAAAGATCAAGATAATCGCGAATTTCGCTGGTAAAATAAAAATTGATTTTTGACTCGACGCGGTCCTCGGCGTCGCCGTCGTCGTTGCTTAAGCCGCCTATTTAGTCATCATGGCGCTCTCCGACCCACGCAATTGACATAAAACCCATGATGGCAATTTCTAAACAGGCCATTTCATAGATATGGCGCTGTGTTGTCCATCGAATGGGTTGATCTCCCTGTACTTCTTAATATCTACACGTTACTTCGCTTCGACTTGATTAACGCGAGCTTTTTCAAACACTGTAACAACGTAACCCTTATTATGTAAAATCCTGGTGCAAAACAGGCGATACATCAAACAACGGTTTTTTTCTCGCTTAGTCAGGGATTCTTTATAAGCTTTCAAACACAGATAGATTACCTTATAAATAATAAAAAAAAACAGTTTTCTTCTTCTGTCTTTGTTGATTTTTACTTTCAACAGTGTTTTCTCGGATCCTGAGCTTTCATAAATCAGCCTCAAACTACATCATAATACAGGTGAACTGCATAAAAATAACAAAGCATGTAAAGTTACATGTGCGCAGTGACGTCACAACATGGCGGCTGACATTGTTTCAAAGAAAATAATGACTAACATCCTGTTGCGCAGAACACAACCAAGACATGTTTGCTTCACTGCGCGATGGTTTCCAAGATTTATAATCTAGCTTAATCTGACATATGCGCCAGCAAATCACATTAGTAACGCAATGCCTGGACTGTTAGTCCCGGGGGGATACCCATATAAAAAGCACGGGCTGCTCGTCTGATATTTTGATAAGAACAAAAGTGTAGCAGCTCTCGTAAGCTTGTAATTCTCTTCATAGTTAGCAGCTGTTATTGTTTTAGTGCTAGGGGCATTGTTTCTGTTGTTTGTTCTATTCTTCTCTCAAGGGGTGTCAAGCCATTCATGTGAGACCTTACGAGAGCTGCTACCTCACCCGAAAACAACCCCTAAGAGTTACCAAGATCCTGTTTTGTGGGCGTGGCTTGCAATTTCTTCTCCTCTAAGAGATACCAATTCTTAAATAACTCATTAAAGCCTGTCCTATTTCTTCGGTTCAATACTCGTAAAGATGCCGGAACAGTTCCCACTGTGAACCTTTTGAGGCTTAACACCCTAAGAGGCGCCAAAACTACTTTTTTAACCCCTAAAAGGTACAACAAGCACCCCCCCGTCCTTTTTATATGGGAGTCCCCCTCCGGGTGTTAGTCAATGAGGAAGCAGTGACCACAGCGTATGATAATAAAAACATCAACCAACTTTATTTAAAGAGGTTCCACCAATTATGTTGGTTCTTTTACAGTTGACTTTAAAAGTAAAATATAAAACTACGAAAAAGATATACAATATCAAAGATATAAGAAAGCAAATGTATCATAAACGTATCAATGTAAGCCGCAATCATACAAATGTCGCCGACAGCAAATTAACGATCGTGACATGGTAGCCAAAAGTGTTTTAATATATGTGTTTACTTTTCCTAAGACTACCTGAGCTAAGTCATCGTTACATCTTGCAAATGAAAATAACATGGGATATTCCTACAGGCAGAAGAGACAAAAATTGACTTTTTACAAGCGCGCCCGAGGAACTGAACTTTATTTACACATCTCAGTTTTTTTTGTTTTTTTTTACTACGGTTTACTAAACATTTTATTGTAATTAAAATAAGTTTATAAGGGAGATAGGACCCTGCGCGCGCTCTGATTGGTCGAAAAGCCATGTTTTATCAGAATACAAAACAGAAAAAGCGTGTTTTATTGTTTTTCGCCACATTACCTCTATTCAGCATTTTTGTTAGAGATGGAGAGAAACATTTTCTTTGTTTCTACTTGCGGCATGTAAAATCTACATCATGAAGCAAATAAAGAAACCTAAGCCGAGTATTACATTGTGATGAAACACACCGGACATTTGAGAACACTCGAGAAATGTAGAAAGAACTCCCCTGCGAGTCGTGTTTTCTACATCTCCCTCGTGTTCTCAAATGCCCGTCGTGTTTTATCACAGTGTAATACACGGCGTGTAAACCTTAAACACTGCGCCGTTTTACAAGGAGGAAAGCTCTGTATGGTAAGTGGGTTTATCAATAACAGAGAACCATTTACTTAGTACATGAGAAATCTTGGGCAACAGGGTGCCCCGTGGTGGAGCAGAACTTAATTTGAAGGCATGGAGAATATATCACTACCCATCCCTAGCCGGAATAAATAGAGACGTAGAGAGAAAGAGCAAACTCTAGGTGGCCAATGTCTGCTGTGGTCAGACTGGACAACTCTTCTGATACAAACGCTAAGTACAGGCTGGTTCGAGGAGGATGGGGGTAGCCGTTCCACCAGCGACGACTTTTTACCATGTCAACCAGCCACATGTTGATTTAGTTTATCTTAACGACCCAAGGTTTTCAAAAAAGGTCACGGTAAAACTTAAGTTTGCTGAATCCTCTTGCCAGTGATCTTGAGTTCTGTCCTAAGCTCAAAATGCCGATCCTCCCTTCTTATTGCCATACATTTCCGTTGATGTTAGCTCTGAGAATTTAAGAGTTCATCAAGACAATATCTCCTAGTTGATGACTTTCGTTCTTCTCATCACCTGTTTGTTTAAAATTTCATGGTCTTATAAGGGGAAATCAGGATTCGATCACTTATTACTGACTACTTCGTCACCGATTACTTGTTACTACTTTCCTATCACATCAATCAGTCTTTTCACGGAGTTATTCACACAAAAATTGAAATGTCGCTTTGGCTCAAACTTGTTCGTACTCAGGACACAAGCCGAGGGGAAAATACCTCGTGGTGGCCATCTTGGATTTCAATGTCAGACCCAAGTACGAGGCTGATGCACAACGTCTCTGTAAGAACATAAAAATAATCAGTTACTGTGAGTAAGCAATAGATTCACTCGCCAACTGAAATGGTTTCCTTCTTCACGTAAACAGGGTAAAGTCCCTTGGAGACTCCTATGTAAAAAGGACGGGGGTGCTTGTGGGAAATTTTGAAAAGAGCCCCTAAGAGGTTCCAAGATCCTATTTTGTGAGCGTGGCTTGAATTTTTTTCACCACTAAAAGGTACCAATTTTAAAACAACAAATTAACTGACACTTTCATAATTATTAATAGCGTTAAAGACGATTGCTCCAAATACCTTCTACTCGTAAAGTTGAAAATCAACTATACCCGGTCATATTTTTTTTTGGCTCAAAACCCTATAACGTACCGCGGAAGCTCCCACCGAGCGAGGTACCGAAACCTTTTCTTAAACCCTAAAAGGTACGACAAGCACCCCCGTCGGCCCCGCAGGTAAAGTAGCTTCAAGTAAGCCTTCATAGAATATTAAGAACGCTACTTCCTTAGTTGTATTAAGCTAATTCTGGTCCAAAAGATATCACCAACAACGTTTGGGTCTTACTTAGCGTGATCCGAGAGATTAAAACGAGTGCTCATTGGCCATGGATTAACAACTAACGTGATTTTACAGCACTGAGAAATATGTACGCCAGCGGTTGCTATGGCTGTTATAAAATACCAGAGATACTACGCGCGCTCTGATTGGTCAATAGAGTTGACAAACCTATATTCTATTGTAACGTTAAAAACCCAGTTTCTGAATCTGGCAGCACTAAAGGATAGGACGCAAATTGCCCGACTTAAGTTTGTAAGTCGTATTTTGGTCATAATCCAAAAGAATATTTCACTATTACAGACGATTTTAGTGTAAACACTGATGAACTATTGATTGAAAAAGAATTTGAATGAAGTCCATATCTTTGAATTTTTAACCGACTTTGAAAAGGTACCACGTCGCCTTCGATCATTGGCCAACCTTTTTTACTGAAATACATAGGCCTGGCTGCTGAAATCCAACCATCAGAGGCTTAACCCAGTCGAGAGTTGATCACATGGTAAAAACTCCTTTCATTTACAAAGAACTTTTCTGACAGTGCATTGTACGCCCTCCAAATTAAATTAGTTCATATTACAAGACACTCTCAAATAGTTGAAGCAATCTTGAAACAGAATTGGCATGATTTGCCGGGATCTTGCTACTTGTAATGAAATGCAAGTTAAAGGATACTGGCTTCAAAACCCAAGAATGATAAAATTATTGTTATCTTATCTGAAAACTTACCCTTATTTTCCAAATTTAAATGACACGTTATCTCCAATTAACATAAACGGTGCCCACTGCCTCACTTCAGACCAGCCGTTACTCCGCATCCATTTCATGGCCTCGTGAAGAGATTCACTGGCACTCTCTCCACCTAGAAGATGCTCGTAAAACCGACTCATGAACTGCTCTGTTGCTTCGTCCTCTAGAGCCCACAGTGCCACTAACACTGAGCGTGCACCAGATCCTAAGAACGCTCGAGAAATTCCGATAACTCCCTCGGCTCTGATCTTGCCACGTCCACTGTGACAACAGCTAAGTACAACAAGTTTGGCTCGAAGTTGAACTTCTGAAATGTCAGACATTGTCAAAAGGTACTCTTCTTCTGTAGGAAACTTCTTAGTAGACCGCCCGGGACAGAGGACAATTTCTCCTCTTTCGGCATCACCATGTGCGGCAAAATGTATCAGACCTGCTGAATGTAGCATTTCAAGCACCGCCTGCTTGGTTGCTTTCTCTCCTAACAAAGGCTGAACACCTAGCAGTCGCCCAATCATCTCTGCCTCCTTTCTTGCAAAGGGCAATGGTTTGAAGGTTATACGACGACTATTGTAACGCACTCTACCAACCTCAGGATCACCGACTATCAGAACACCACACTGACTGTGATAGTCAGTAGGACTGTCCTGGATGCATTTGAGAGTGGTCAAGGAAGGAACAATGCGAATCCTAAACGTGTCTGATAAGTACTTTCCACTGTCATCAAGTAAAGCTGGAAATGGAACATGGCACAAGCAGGGATCAGGAACAATGATGATCTCGGACCCCTCAAGTAAGTCGGCCACAGGAGCGATGATCATATTGTAAAACAAGATTAGATTCAGTTCGGGATCATCCTCACCCCTTCCTTGTCGCAAAATTGCGAGCTCCTCCTCATGAGAGACATCTGGTTTTGGCTCAATATCATTTAAAGATCGATCTTCGCAATCCTCTTCGGATAAAATACCAAAGCTGCGGAAGCGTTCAGCAAAAAACTCTTCCAAGCTGTCAGATGATCCGGCAGCGTTATCGCTTTCATTTACTGTAATTGTTCGAAAATACATGACTCCGCTTGTTTTGATAATCCACAAAAACATTGCGTTATCATAATTAGAGATATACAGACAAGAACAGTTGCTTTCTTGTTTCACAATATTCTCTATGCCAACCCAAGTTTGCGGATCAGCTGAGATTTGCCTTTCAACAGAGTACCGTTTTGCCATCAGCTCTGCCAAGGCCCTAGCGCGTGCCAGCTCCACAACATAAAGGGCTTTGTCAGGTTTGTACTCAACAATAAGGAAGACAGCAATATTCCGATAAGGAAAGCTGCGAATATCTGAGAGCGATATTTTAAATTGATCGTTATCTCTTAGCAAAACACGCAAACTTTCGCTTTTTTCCATGCTCAAGACCAGATAGTCAAATGCTTCCTGGATCTTTTCTTGGGCTATCTTCACGACTGCAAGTTTACAAAGACATGCAAACTCTTTGTCTAGGTGTCCAATATCTTGATTAATTGAAAGTGCCTTCTCGAGATAACCTTCAGCAACGACGGGCTCACCAATCGAACTAAACAATGATCCTAAGTTGAAGTATTCTCCTGCTTCTCCTTTTCTGTCACCAATTTCTTTAGTTATCACAAGTCCTTTCTTAAAATATTCTTTAGCTTTTTCATATTCACCCAGAGATTGAAACACAGATCCTAAGTTTCCGTAACAGCATGCTTCTCCTTCTCTGTCGTCAATTTCAACTGTGATTGCAAGTGCTTTGTCAAGTTTTTCTTTAGCTTTCTCATATTCACCACGAAATAGAAACTTAGTTCCGAAGTTTATCCAATCTGTTGCTTCTCCTTTTCTGTCACCAATTTCACTCCTGATCTCAAGTGCTTTGACATTATATTCTTTAGCTCTGTCATATTCCTGAGCCTGTTGAAACACAGTTCCTAAGGTTGCGTAACAGCATCCTTCTCCTGCTCTGTCACCAATTTCTTTCTTGGTTGCAAGTGCTCTCTCAAGATATTCTATAGCTTTGTCATATTCACCACGATATTGAAAAATAGTTCCTAAGTTCGCGAAATCTGATGTTAGTCCTTTTCTGTCACCAATTTCAATTCTGATCGCAAGTGCTTTCTCAATATATTCTATAGCTTTGTGATACTCTCCAAGAGATAGAAACACGGTTCCTAAGTTTCCGTAACAGCTTGCCTCTCCTGCTCTGTCACCAATTTCAATTCTGACCGCAAGTGCTTTCTCAAGATACTCTTTAGCTTTGTCATATTCACCACGAGATATAAACACAGTTCCTAAGTTTCCGTAACAGCTTGCCTCTCCTGCTCTGTCACCAATTTGAATTCTGACTGCAAGTGCTTTCTCAAGATACTCTTTTGCTTTGTCATATTCACCACGAGATTCAAAAATGTTTCCTAAATTCACGAAATCTGTTGCTTCTCCTCGTTTCTCACCAATTTCAATTCTGACCGTAAGTGCTTTCTCAATATATTCTATAGCTTTGTAATACTCTCCAAGAGACATAAACACGGTTCCTAAGCTTCCGTAGCAGCTTGCTTCTCCTGCTCTGTCTCCAATTTCAATTTTGATCGCTAGTGCTTTCTCAAGATACTCTTTAGCTTTGTCATATTCAGCACGAGATCGAAACACAGTTCCTAAGTTTCCGTAACAGTCTGCTTCTCCTGCTCTGTCACCAATTTCTTTCTTGGTTGCAAGTGCTCTCTCAAGATATTCTATAGCTTTGTCATATTCACCACGAGATTGACAAATATTTCCTAAGTTAGCGAAATCTGATGCTTGTCCTTTTCTGTCACCAATTTTAATTCTGATCGCAAGTGCTTTCTCAATATATTCTATAGCTTTGTGATACTCTCCAAGAGACATAAACACGGTTCCTAAGTTTCCGTAACAGCTTGCCTCTCCTGCTCTGTCACCAATTTCGATTTTGATCGCTAGTGCTTTCTCAAGATACTCTTTAGTTTTGTCATATTCACCACGAGATAGAAAGACAGTTCCTAAGTTTCCGTAACAGCTTGCTTCTCCTGCTCTGTCACCAATTTCAATTTTGATCGCTAGTGCTTTCTCAAGATACTCTTTAGCTTTGTCATATTCACCACGAGATAGAAAGACAGTTCCTAAGTTTCCGTAACAGCTTGCTTCTCCTGCTCTGTCACCAATTTCAATTTTGATCGCTAGTGCTTTCTCAAGATACTCTTTAGCTTTGTCATATTCACCACGAGATCGAAACACAGTTCCTAAGTTTCCGTAACAGCCTGCTTCTCCTGCTCTGTCACCAATTTCTTTCTTGGTTGCAAGTGCTCTCTCAAGATATTCTATAGCTTTGTCATATTCACCACGAGATTGAAACACAGTTCCTAACTTTGCGAAATCTGATGCTTGTCCTTTTCTGTCACCAATTTCTTTCTTGGTTGCAAGTGCTCTCTCAAGATATTCTATAGCTTTGTCATATTCACCACGAGATTGAAAAATAATTCCTAAGTTAGCGAAATCTGATGCTTGTCCTTTTCTGTCACCAATTTCAGTTCTGATCGGAAGTGCTTTCTCAATATATTCTATAGCTTTGTGATACTCTCCAAGAGATATAAACACAGTTCCTAAGTTTCCGTAACAGCTTGCTTCTCCTTCTCTGTCACCAATTTCAATTTTGATCGCTTGTGCTTTCTCAAGATACTCTTTAGCTTTGTCGTATTCACCACGAGATAGAAAGACAGTTCCTAAGTTTCCGTAACAGCTTGCTTCTCCTGCTCTGTCACCAATTTCAATTCTGACCGCAAGTGCTTTCTCAAGATATTCTATAGCTTTATCGTATTCACCAAGAGATTCAAACACAACTCCTAAGTTTCCGTAAGCGGCTGCTTCTCCTCTCCTGTGACCAATTTCTCTCATGATATTGATCGCTTTCTCATAAAGTTTTCCTGCCTCTACATATTTAAATTGTTTTTCATAGATCATGGCTAGTTCTAATAATAGAATGCCTTCATCTTCGCCTGTTTTTCCACGCTCTAGGTAAATGTCAAGAAGTTGCTTGCCGTATTTTATGGCATCTGTGTAATCAAAGATGAGACAATACGCCATGAAGATTGTTTTATAGATAGCAGTGCTAACTAATTTAACAACCTGCTCCTCCTTTTCTTTCGGCATCACATTATTTACGAAAATCAAACATTCTTTACAGACCTCTATAGCTTTTACACCCCGACCGGTGTTGAGAAGGAAAGTTGCAATAGCCAAACCAACACAGATGACTTGAAAAACGTCGTCTAGATTGTTCATTTCGTCCTCCTCTATAAGCCCTGTGAAAAGAAAATACCACTCAAGCTCTATAGTGTAAAATAACATTATACTTTTGTACTTCTCTTCTCCTACGTGTATAAATGAGTACCGGCGAACTTAATGCTGGAGGTAAGCTTGCTGTTGGCTCCTAGCTGGCCGTTTTATGCAAGATGGGACACGTTGGTCCAACTCAGACGAGAAGGTTTCCACCTCGTGCTCACACTTTATCAAACCTTTCCATTGTAAAGAAAATAACCTGAAGAAATCGTAAATACCCTCGTTCTTTACTGAATGTGTTATCGACCGTGAATAGTAGGAATCAGTGCTGCGAGCACACTTCAATTATCTTGGCCCCTGTGCCGGCCGAAACCGGCCTTGGCGAGCATTGTCCTTTGTTCCACTTCCGACGCCATCACCTTTTACCATAACTGGCATTACTTATACTCAAGTTCTGCAAGAGGAAAAGATCTTTCCAATAATGTCCAGATTAGAGTGATTGGGTCAACTGAGCTTGAAATACGCTCAAAAATGCTTCGACATTTGAATGAAAAAATTGGAGGAGAATTTCTTCAATTTAACTACGCTATGTGATATTTAGAATATCGCAAAGATGTATTTTTTTACTAAAAGGGAAACATTACAAGATTAGATTCTTACGTCAATTTTTGTTCCCTTTGAAAAGTGCAAGGAACCAACGAAACATTTGAGTATCTCCGGCGAAATTACAAGAAAACGTATGACTGTATCACAAATGCATGCGTTTGGCGCGTAGGCGAGATGGGTTTAAACCATACAACGCCGGGGTACGGAATGTAAACACCCTCAGGTTCAAAAATGATTTGCACTCTTTGGGAAGTGGAATGCGGTATTCTTTTATAATTAATGCCGGGATACGGAATGAAAAACAGTGAATCGCGATTCATTCTTCTTTGAACTCTCCCTCAGAAGCTAAAAGTAGCTCAAGAAGCCCGAAATACGCATTGATAGCTACAGGTCACAAAATCAACCTGTTCAGATCTATTCCTTGTTATACTCAGTGCCTCATTCCCCCCAGCAGGGTAACGTGATACGCGTAAACTGTCTAGCTTGATGCGCCATGGACACCCGTGTTATCAATCAAACAAAATCAAACCAAGTTTTACCGAGCGCGGTTTCGAGTTTAATTTGGACTGGTTGAAATAAATGAGAGATTAGTTTTTCTTACCACAGTGAAGTTCGCACTGGAAAAAGTCGAAACTGAAACAGTCGGCGTATCTCTCGCAACTCCGAGAAAAAAGTATCATTAAAAAATCGAGAGAAGTTTCCATGGATTTAAATCAAGCTGTATAACAACGAATGAGTTCGAGTTTGATCGGTAGTGATGTTGCTTGTACAGAACATCCTAAAACTGACTTCTGTATAGGTCGTACAGCAAAGCCATGCAGTACATGTACACGGTAAAGAACATTTATTTGTAGTATCATGGTACGATTTAAAGTTCTACTTGCTGTCGGAAGGTGGGCAGTTTCTTTGTCAACTAACTATAAAGGTGCGTTCTTGATCATTGTAGTCTATTCATAAGCTTGAACGTAGGGAATCCGAAGAACAGGTCGGGCGGGTCATGTAGCATTTCCTAGGGCAAATCACTAATAGACTGCTAGCAGATTTGTGCTAGCAGAGGTTTTAAATCCGGGAACTCCGCGCCTTAACCCGGTCAAGCATTACATCATTTGAGGAGGTTTTTGTGATATCTCGAATAATATGTTAAATGTTATCATTGGAAGCCCAAATAATGCATTGTTTTAAAAGAAAATAACGACTAACTTACCGTTGCGCAGTAGCCTGTGTTCAGCCGTTCGTTCTTCCAAACAAAAACTGTAGAAATGCGGCTGTGTGTTACTGCTTATAACTGTGTTGCTCGCATAAATTATCCATCCTTGAAGCCATTTCGGTTTCCCAGCATCTGACGTGCCAAGCGGAAACGAAAGAAACGAAATGTTTGTCTTCGCGTGATCTTTGCAGAAGATCATTTGAAACCAGAAGTATGATTAATAAGGACATAATTATAGAACATGAGCGAGAACTTGTTAAGAAAGGACAACCTTTTTTCGTGTAAATTATGGGTAAAAAAATGACTCGAGGAAGAGTGGGCGGGTAAAATTCCGACCAAAAACAACTCTTTTTCATCATGTAAACACGTATTGGAACTCATGGTAATAGATGTCCAACAGTAGCAATTAAATAGTGAAAGAATGAAAGATGCGAATGCAGCGATAACACTACTGGAAAAATGACCTGAAAAAATTTCAGGCTCTGAACAGGATTCGAACCCACGACCGGTAACGCAAAGGTCGTGGGTTCGAATCCCGTTCAGAGCCAGAAATGTTTTCAGGCCATTTTTCCAGAAGTTTTATGGCTGCATTGGCATCTTTCATTCTTTCATATATTGGAACATTGAGTTATTGTAGTCAGGATATAATATTGTAAGCTTGTGGTTTGTCATTGACTGTTTTTAAGATGTTACTTCAAGAGTTTCGGTTATTGAGTGCTTTAACCTTTATCATTTGAAACTGGAAGATTTTACACGTGATTTCATACAGTGGTCACCAACTGGCCATGAAAATTTCACCGTATTAACGGGGTGGCCATATGATATTGAAGGGATCGGATCAAAATTTCATAACTGGTCTATTTTAAGTGACTTCTTGACAGACATCACAACTCACTTGTAAGCAACTGCTCTTTAATAAGCATTCAAACTGCAGGTATTTTTTTTTTAAAAAAGTTGAAAGTTCAATCAAAACCTGCAATAATTACAATGGGAAGATGAACATAAGTGGTTCGAAAGGCCGTATTATATTAACGGGGAAAAACGGTATTAAAAACAGTTTGGATTTCACAATAAGGCTGTTGGCCGTATTAACAGAGTGGCCAGATTAACGGGGTTTTCTTATGAGAAAATGTATGGGCGTTTCGCCAGGACAAAAAAGACTGGCCGTAAAATCGAGGTGACGTAATTAACGAGGTGACCGTAAGGCGGGGTTCTACTGAATAAGCGCGCGCGCGCTCGTTTTGACACAGGCGAAAGGCAATCGCAAATGGCCTATTGGCCTATTCAGAAGACGTCGCGCGAGACTCTGTTTAGCGCGCGCGTGAGGCTCGCGATGCGTTTCTTGAATTCTGCATGTCCCCTTCTGAGCGTGCACGTTTAACGTGCTGCCTTTTTGAATCACGTGTAAAGCCTTTCAGTTTCAATCCGTAAAACGTTAAGCACTAAACGAAACGTGTTGAAGTAACATCTTAAAAACAGTCAGTGACAAATTAGTAAGTTACAATGTAAACATGTCTTTGCTCGTGCTTTCAACACCCACCCGGCGCTTAATCACCAGTCCCTCACTACCGCTTGTAGATTTAACTGAGCAGACGCAAGTTTAAAAAAAAAATTCAGTTAATGATTCTTCACGTCTATACTGGTTTGTAAACAGTCGGCATCATTACTAAGCACACCGTGTATTTCGACAGAAGCAAATTATATGTTTCTGATTTCGATAATAGATCACTCAGTAAGATTTATGTGGTCCTTGGCGTCGCCGTCGCCGTTGCTTAAGCCGCTTGCTTAGTTATCAATGCGCTCTCCGGCCCATGCAATTGACATAGAAGCCATGATGTTAATTTCTGAAGAGACCATTTGATAGCTATGGCGCAGTATTGTCCATGGAATGGGTTGATCTCACTGTACGTTTTAATATCTACAAGTTATTTCGAAGCGACTTGATTAACGTAAGCTTTTTCAAACACTGTAACAACGTAACCTTTATCAGAATGCAAAATCACGGTAAACTTTTTTTCATATAAATTACCGGTAAAAGATGACTCAAGGAGGAGTGGGTGGGTACAATTCTTACTAAAAAACTCTTCTTCATGATGTAAACATATATTTAAACATTAAGCAATTGTAGTCAGGAGATGACACTTTCAGTTTTTGGTTTGTTACTGACTGTTTTTAAGATGTGACTTCAAGACGTTTCAGTTAGTGCTTAGACCTTCTTCAGTTGAAACTGAAAAGTTTTACACGTTATTCAATGTATGAGCGCGCTTGGAAGGTTACGTCTTAAACATAAAAAAACTTAGCGCACGTGAGTCACGCACTACATTCTAAGTTTCTAAGCGCGTTCGTTTAACGAGCTGTCTTTTTGAGAGGAGAAGAGAAGAGAAGACGAGAAGAGATATTCCATATCTAAAAAGGAACTATGCATTATTTTGTTTATCATATAGACATACTAATAACGACGTTTTGGACGATTTTCCAAAGATTTCCGACCAATTTCCGAAGATCTCCGATCGACGATTCTCCTTCCGAACAATTTCCGAAAATGTGGAAGATTACTGAAGATTGCCGAAGACTTTTCAGGAAGATTCGAAGATGTTTCGATCATACACCGACAAATTTAAGTACAGTTTAAGGTTCAAACATGATATCACCGAAATCATCGATATTTTCACTGGTGAGGATATGGAAAATACGCTACCGGACTTCCGGATCTAGTTTCGTATGAATTTTACGAGTGGTGTATTTTCCAGTAAAACACTCGTGTCCACATAATAAAAAAAAACTTTCAGTTTCAACTAATGAAGTTGTAAGTACTAAACGAAGCGTGTTGATAAAGAACAACTTTAAGAACAGTCAGTGGCAAACTGGTAACTTACCATGTACCGGGGGAGAGTGTACTCCCTATAATAGCCTATATGGGGGGGGGGGGGGGTTCCGCCCGAAAGGAGTACCTTTCTCAGGCCTCAGGGATATAAAAGGGTAGGGATTACACAAGTTGAGGTATATGAAAGGGTAGGGAAATGGGAGTATCTTGACTCCTGCCGGAACATGAACTGAATATAAAATACTTGACTTTTGGTTAACATCTCTTCTGACAAAGCTTGATGTTTTCCGTAATATTTTTCATTAACTTCATTCCAAGGGTTTAGAAAACGGCTACAGTGTTCTTAAGAAGGTGTGTGAAAGGGATGCCTTGTTCAATAATAGGTATCCAAATAGGGTAGTTTTTCTGTCAAAATGGTATACAAAATGGTAAGGCTTGGACCTCCGGCCAGAGCTTCCCCGTTAAAAACGTACTAGAGTAACATAAGCCTGCAGTGCAGACGTATTTTGACGAGCGAGCGCACGCATTTTGATAAGGCAAGCGCCACCTTGGATTCAAACTCGCAAGAGACGAAAAGTGGTCCTAAGGTGTAGGAGTACCGATAACACGTGAACAGATGGAAAACACCTGAACTGCAGGCTAGAGTACCATGCAAAACCTTTCTTATAAAAATAAGTTTGATTTGGATGAAAATGAACTTGTATGCAGAACTCATTTTCCTATGAATGGTTTCGTACGAAGACTCGTTTTTACACAGAGGCGAAAGGCAATCGCAAATGGCCTATTGGCCTGTTCAGAAAATATCGCGCGAGACTATGTTTGGCAGGCGCGTGAGTCCCGCGATGCGTTTCTCCAATTTTGCATGTCGCCCTCTAACAGTGCGCGTTTAACGTGCTGCCTTTTTGAATCACGTGTAAAGCCTTTCAGATTCAACCCATAAACCGTTAAGCACTAAACGAAACGTGTTCAGGTAACATCTTAAAAACAGTCAGTGACAAATTAGTAACTTATAATGTAAACAGGTCTTTGCTCGCGCTTTGAACACCCACCCGGCGATCAACCACCAGTCCCTCATTACCGCTTGTAGATTTGATCGAGGAGACGCAAATTTTTTTTTTAAAAAAAGAAATTCAGTTAACGATTCTTCACGTTGATACTGGTTTGGAAACAGTCGGCATCATTACTAAGGACGCCGTGTATTTCGATAGAAGCAAATAATATGCCTCTGATTTTGATAGTAGATTAATCAGTATGATTTATGTTTTAAAAGAAAAGAAAGTTTAAAAAACCCGAATTTTTAGCAAGTCGTCTTGATGAGATCATATAGTGCCTGTAAGCAAACAATTTATACTTACGTTTTAAGGAGATTGCGACAACACTGACAAACTCGTTGAAGGTCCCCCATTGTGGCCGCCATGTTGAAGGCTTGGGCGCCAAGCCTGACTCAAGTTTAGATGCAAATAAATTTTCATTAAATAGCACTGCACTAACAGCGAGCTAAGGTAGCCGAATGCTATGTTAGATGATTCGCGAGTTAATTAATCGTTTGACTCGACGCAGTCCTCGGCGTCGTCGTCGTCGTTGCTTAAGCCGCCTATTTAGTCATCATGGCGCTCTCCAACCCACGCAATTGACATAAAACCCATGATGGCAATTTCTAAATAGGCCATTTCATAGATATGGCGCTGTGTTGTCCATAGAATTGGTTGATCTCCCTGTACTTCTTAATATCTACACGTTACTTCGCTGCGACTTGATTAACGCGAGCTTTTTCAAACACTGTAACAACGTAACCCTTATTATGCAAAATCCCGGTGCAAAATCGATACATCAAACAACGGTTTTTTCTCGCCTAGCCAGGGATTCTTTATAAGCTTTCAAACACAGATAGATCACCTTATAAATGATAAAAACAACACAGTTTTCTTCTTCTGTCTTTGTTGATTTTTACTTTCAACAGTGTTTTCTCGGATCCTGAGCTTTCATAAATCAGCCTCAAACTACATCATAATACGGGTGAACTGCATAAAAATAACAAAGCATGTAAAGTTACATGTGCGCAGTGACGTCACAACATGGCGGCTGACATTGTTTCAAAGAAAATAATGACTAACATCCTGTTGCGCAGAACACAACCAAGACATGTTTGCTTCACTGCGCGATGGTTTCCAAGATTTATAATCTAGCTTAATCTGACCTATGCGCCAGCAAATCACATTAGTAGGGGGATACCCATATAAAAAGCACGGGCTGCTCGTCGGATATTTTGATAAGAACAAAAGTGTGCAGCTCTCGTAAGCTTGTAATTCTCTTCATAGTTAGCAGCTGTTATTGTTTTAGTGCTAGGGGCATTGTTTCTGTTGCTAGTTCTATTCTTCTCTCAAGGGGTATCAAGCCATTCATGTGAGACCTTACGAGAGCTGCTACCTCACCCGAAAACAACCCCTAAGAGGTACCAAGATCCTGTTTTGTGGGCGTGGCTTGCAATTTTTTTCTCCTCTAATAGGTACCAATTCTTACATAACTCATTAAAGCCTGTCCTATTTCTTCGGTTCAATACTCGGAAAGGTGCCGGAACACTTCCCACTGTGGACCTTTTGAGGTTTAACACCCTAAGAGGTAACAAAACTACTTTTTTAACCCCTAAAAGGTACGACAAGCACCCCCCCGTCCTTTTTATATGGGAGTCCCCCTCCGGGTGTTAGTCAATGAGAAAGGAGAAAGCACAGCGTATGATAATAAAAAACATCAACTAACTTTATTTAAAGAGGCTCGACCAGTTACGTTGGCCCCTTTACAATTGACTTTAAAAGTAAAATATAAAACTACGAAAAAGATATTACAATATATCAAAGATATAAGAAAGCAAATGTATTATAAACGTATCAATGTAAGTAGCAATCATACAAATGTCAACGACAGTAAATTAACGATCGTGACATGGTAGCAAAAAGTGTTTTAATATATGTGTTTACTTTTCCTAAGACTACCTAAGCTAAGTCATCGTTACATCTTGCAAATGAGAATAACATGGGATATTCCTACAGGCAGAAGAGACAAAAATTGACTTTTTACAAGCGCGCCCGAGGAACTGAACTTTATTTACACATCTTAGTTTTTTTGTTTTTTGTTTACTACGGTTTACTAAAACATTTTATTGTAATTAAAATAAGTTTATAAGGGAGATAGGACCCTGCGCGCGCTCTGATTGGTCGAAAAGCCATGTTTTATCAGAATACAAAACAGAAAAAGCGTGTTT
Organism: Orbicella faveolata; assembly: GCF_042242905.1. Classification (NCBI taxonomy): domain Eukaryota; kingdom Metazoa; phylum Cnidaria; class Anthozoa; order Scleractinia; family Merulinidae; genus Orbicella; species Orbicella faveolata. Next base: position 1,330,670 of record NW_028301554.1, read on the forward strand.
TATTGTTTTTCGCCACATTACCTCTATTCAGCATTTTTGTTAGAGATGGAGAGAAACATTTTCTTTGTTTCTACTTGCGGCATGTAAAATCTACATCATGAAGCAAATAAAGAAACCTAAGCCGAGTATTACATTGTGATGAAACACACCGGACATTTGAGAACACTCGAGAAATGTAGAAAGAACTCCTCCGCGAGTCGTGTTTTCTACATCTCCCTCGTGTTCTCAAATACCCGTCGCGTTTTATCACAGTGTAATACACGGCGTGTAAAACTTAAACACTGCGCCGTTTTACAAGGAGGAAAGCTCTGTATGGTAAGTGGGTTTATCAATAACAGAGAACCATTTACTTAGTACATGAGAAATCTTGGGCAACAGGGTGCCCCGTGGTGGAGCAGAACTTAATTTGAAGGCATGGAGAATATATCACTACCCATCCCTAGCCGGGATAAATAGAGACGTAGAGAGAAAGAACAAACTCTAGGTGGCCAATGTCTGCTGTGGTCAGACTGGACAACTCTTCTGATACAAACGCTAAGTACAGGCTGGTTCGAGGAGGATAGGGATAGCCGTTCCACCAGCGACGACTTTTTACCATGTCAACCAGCCACATGTTGCTTTAGTTTATCTTAACGACCCAAGGTTTTCAAAAAAGGTCACGGTAAAACTTAAATTTGCTGAATCCTCTTGCCAGTGATCTTCAGTTCTGCCCTAAGCTCAAAATGCCGATCCTCCCTTCTTATCGCCATACATTTCCGTTGATGTTAGTTCTGAGAATTTAAGAGTTCATCAAGACAATATCTCCTAGTTGATGACTTTCGTTCTTCTCATCACCTGTTTGTTTAAAATTTCATGGTCTTATAAGGGGAAATCAGGATTTGATCACTTATTACTGACTACTTAATCACTGATTACTTGTTACTACTTTCCTATCACATCAATCAGTCTTTTCACGGAGTTATTCACACAAAAATTGAAATGTCGCTTTGGCTCAAACTTGTTCGTACTCAGGACACAAGCCGAGGGGAAAATACCTCGTGGTGGCCATCTTGGATTTCAATGTCAGACCCAAGTACGAGGCTGATGCACAACGTCTCTGTAAGAACATAAAAATAACCAGTTACTGTGAGTAAGCAATAGATTCACTCGCCACCTGAAATGGTTTCCTTCTTCATGTAAACAGGGTAAAGTCCCTCGGAGACTCCTATGTAAAAAGGAGGGGGGTGCTTGTGGGAAATTTTGAAAAGACCCCCTAAGAGGTTCCAAGATCCTATTTTGTGGGCGTGGCTTGAATTTTTTTCACCACTAAAAGGTACCAATTTTAAAAGAACAAATTAACTGACACTTTCATAATTTTTAATAGCGTTAAAGACGATTGCTCCAAATACCTTCTACTGGTAAAGTTGAAAATCAACTATACCCGGTCATATTTTTTTGGGGCTCAAAACCCTATAACGTACCGCGGAAGCTCCCACCGAGCGAGGTACCGAAACCTTTTCTTAAACCCTAAAAGGTACGACAAGCACCCCCGTGGCCCCCGCAGGTAGAGTAGCTTCAAGTAAGCCTTCATAGAATATTAAAAACGCTACTTCCTTAGTTGTATTAAGCTAATTCTGGTCCAAAAGATACCACCAACAACGTTTGGGTCTTACTTGGCGCGATCCGAGAGATTAAAACGAGTGCTCTTTGGCCATGGATTAACAACTAACGTGATTTTACAGCACTGAGAAATACGCCAGCGGTTGCTATGGCTGTTGTATAATACCAGAGATACTACGCGCGCTCTGATTGGTCAATAGAGTTGACATACCTATATTCTATTGTACCGTTAAAAACCCAGTTTCTGAATCTGGCAGCATTAAAGGATAGTACGCAAATTGTCTGACTTAAGTTTGTTACTCTTATTTTGGTCATAATCCAAAAGAATATTTCACTATTACAGACGATTTTAGTGTAAACACTGATGAACTATTGATTAAAAAAGAATTTGAATGAAGTCCATATCTTTGCATTTTTCACCGACTTTGAAAAGGTACCACGTCGCCTTCGATCATTGGCCAACCTTTTTTACTGAAATACATAGGCCTGGCTGCTGAAATCCAACCATCAGAAGCTTAACCCAGTCGAGAGTTGATCACATGGTAAAAACTCCTTTCATTTACAAAGAACTTTTCTGACAGTGCATTGTACGTCCTCCAAATTAAATTAGTTCATATTAAAAGACATTCTCAAATAGTTGAAGCAATCTTGAAACAGAATTGGCATGATTTGCCGGGATCTTGCTACTTGTAATGAAATCCAAGTTAAAGGATACTGGCTTCAAAACACAAGAATGATAAAATTATTGTTATCTTATCTGAAAACTTACCCTTATTTTCCAAACTCAAATGACACGTTATCTCCAATTAACATAAACGGTGCCCACTGCCTCACTCCAGACCAGCCGTTACTCCGCATCCATTTCATGGCCTCGTGAAGAGATTCACTGGCACTCTCTCCACCTAGAAGATGCTCGTAAAAGCGACTCATGAACTGCTCTGTTGCTTCGTCCTCTAGAGCCCACAATGCCACTAACACTGAGCGTGCACCAGATCCTAAGAACGCTCGAGAAATTCCGATAACTCCCTCGGCTCTGATCTTGCCACGTCCACTGTGACAACAACTAAGTACAACAAGTTTGGCTCGAAGTTGAACTTCTGAAATGTCAGACATTGTCAAAAGGTACTCTTCTTCTGTAGGAAACTTCTTAGTAGACCGCCCGGGACAGAGGACAATTTCTCCTCTTTCGGCATCACCATGTGCGGCAAAATGTATCAGACCTGCTGAATGTAGCATTTCAAGCACCGCCTGCTTGGTTGCTTTCTCTCCTAACAAAGGCTGAACACCTAGCAGTCGCCCAATCATCTCTGCCTCCTTTCTTGCAAAGGGCAATGGTTTGAAAGTTGTACGACGACTATTGTAACGCACTCTACCAACCTCAGGATCACCGACTATCAGAACGCCACACTGACTGTGATAGTCAGTAGGACTGTCCTGGATGCATTTGAGAGTGGTCAAGGAAGGAACAATGCGAATCCTAAACGTGTCTGATAAGTACTTTCCACTGTCATCAAGTAAAGCTGGAAATGGAACATGGCACAAGCAGGGATCAGGAACAATGATGATCTCGGACCCCTCAAGTAAGTCGGCCACAGGAGCGATGAGCATATTGTAGAACAAGATTAGATTCAGTTCGGGATCATCCTCACCCGTTCCTTGTCGCAAAGTTGCGTGCTCCTCCTCATGAGAGACATCTGGTTTTGGCTCAATATCATTTAAAGATCGATCTTCGCAATCCTCTTCGGATAAAATACCAAAGCTACGGAAGCTCTTAGCAAAAAACTCATCCAAGCTGTCAGATGATCCGGCAGCGTTATCGCTTTCCTTTACTGTTATTGTTCGAAAATGCATGACTCCGCTTGTTTTGATAATCCACAAAAACATTGCGTTATCAAAATTACAGATATACAGACAAGAACAGTTGCTTTCATGTTTCACAATATTCTCTATGCCAACCCAAGTTTGCGGATCAGGAGAGATTTGCCTTTCAACAGAGTACCGTGTTGTCATCAAGTCTGCCAAGGCCCTAGCGCGTGCCAGCTCTACAACATAAATGGCTTTGTTAGGATTCCCCGAAAAAACAAGGAAGGCAGCAAGATTCTGATAAGGAAAGCTGCGAATATCTGAGAGCGATATTTTAAATTGATCGTTGTCTCTTAGAAAAGCACGCAGACTTTCGCTTTTTTCCATACTCAAGACCAGATAGTCAAATACTTCCTGAATTTCTTTTTGGGTTTCCTTCATCGTTGTAAGTGCACAAAGACATGCAAACTCTTTTTCAAGGTCTCCAATGTCTTGACTAATTGAAAGTGCCTTCTCGAGATAACCTTCAGCGACGACGGGCTCACCAATCGAACTAAACAATAATCCTAAGTTGAAGTATACTGCTGCTTCTACTTCACCAATTTCTTTACTTATCACAAGTCCTTTCTTAAAATATTCTTTAGCTTTTTCATATTCACCCAGAGATTGAAACACAGATCCTAAGTTTACGTAACAGCCTGCTTCTCCTACTCTGTCGTCAATTTCAACTGTGATTGCAAGTGCTTTGTCAAGATTTTCTTTAGCTTTCTCATATTCACCACGAGATAGAAACTTAGTTCCGAAGTTTATGTAATCTCTTGCTTCTCCTTTTCTGTCACCAATTTCACGCCTGATCGCAAGTGCTTTGGCATGATATTCTTTAGCTCTGCCATATTCCTGAGCCTGTTGAAACACAGTTTCTAAGTTTCCGTAACAGCGTGCTTCTCCTTCTTTGTCACCAGTTTCAATTCTGACCGCAAGTGCTCTCTCAAGATATTCCATAGCTTTGTCATATTCACCACGAGATTGAAAAATATTTCCTAAGTTCGCCAAATCTGATGCTTCTCCTTCTCTGTCACCAATTTCAATTCTCATTGCAAGTGCTTTCTCAAGAAACTCATTAGCTTTGTCATATTTACCAAGAGATAGAAACACAGTTCCTAAGTTTCCGTAACAGCTCGCTTCTTCTGCTCTGTCACCAATTTCAATATTGATAGCAAGTGCTTCCCCAAGATATTCTATAGCTTTATCGTGTTCACCAAGAGATTCAAACACAACTCCTAAGTTTCCGTAAGCGGCTGCTTCTCCTCTCCTGTCACCAATTTCTCTCATGATATTGATCGCTTTCTCATAAAGTTTTCCTGCCTCTACATATTTAAATTGTTTTTCATAGATCATGGCTAGTTCTAATAATAGAATGCCTTCATCTTCGCCTGTTTTTCCACGCTCTAGGTAAATGTCAAGAAGTTGCTTGCCGTATTTTATGGCATTTGTGTAATCAAAGATAAGACAATACGCCATGAAGATTGTTTTATAGAAAGCAGGGCTAACTAATTTAACAACCTGCTCCTCCTTTTCTTTCGGCATCACATTATTTACGAAAATCAAACATTCTTTACAGACCTCTATAGCTTTTACACCCCGACCGGTGTTGAGAAGGAAAGTTGCAATAGCCAAACCAACACAGATGACTTGAAAAACGTAGTCTAGATTGTTCATTTCGTCCTCCTCTATAAGCCCTGTAAAAAGGAAATACCACTCAAGCTCCATAGTGTAAAATAACATTATACTTTTGTACTTCTCTTCTCCTTTGTGCATAAATGAGTACTGGCGAACTTAATGCTGGAGGTGAGCCTGGTATTGGCTCCTAGCTGTTCGTTTTATGCAAGATGGGACACGTTGGTTTGACACAGACTAGAAGGTTTTCACCTCGTGCTCAGACTTTATGAAACTTTTCCATTATAAAGAAAATAACCTGAAGAAATCTTCTCAAAGTCCTTAATAATTCATCAAGTTTAAACAAAGGAAATCATGACCGTGACGGTGTTTGGATATCTGATCTTAATTAGCATAGATTTTTACGATTTCATTTCTCCGTTTTCTTCTTAGTTTTACTTTCTATTGAGAACATCTATCAAACACTCAAGACAGTGTTTGACCACATATCCAAATACCTCGAAGTTCGTCAAAAATACTCTGCTGCGCGTCGTATTTTCAACTCTCTTCTCGGTGTTTGAAAATGTGGTCAAACACGGCTTTTCATGTTTGATATATTATGTAAATCCCCCCGCCCCTTTCTCTACTGAATGTGTTATCGACCGTGAATAGGAGGGATCAGTACTGCGAGCACACTTTAATTATCTTGACTCCTGTGCCGGCCGAAACGGCCTTGACCAACATTGTCCTTTGTTCCACTTCTGACGTCAACACCATTGACCATAATTGGCATTACTTCTACTCAAGGTCCGCAACAGGGAAAGATCTTTCCAATAATGCCCAGATCAGAGTGATTAGGTTAACTGAGCTTGAAATACGCGCGAAAAGGCTTCGAAATTTGAGTGAAAAAACTTGGAAAAAAAATTGCTTCGATTAAGCTTCGCCATGTCATATTATGAATATCGCAAAGATATATTTTTTCGACTAACAAGGCAAAAACTACAAGATGAGGTTCTTACCTCAGTCAGGAGCAAATCACTAAGAGCATGCAACTACCCTACATTCTGGTCATGTCGTTTTCACAGACCGATCTATTTTTTGTTTGAATTTACCAGGAATTCAGACCCCCACAGAAACTTCAGTGACTAATCACGAACAGGGACTTTATTCTTAACTGACGTCATCATTACACCGGTAGAAGTGATGGGCTCCTGATGTGAGGTCGGCCATTTTTTCCCTTACCGATGCGCGCCCATGTAGACCGAAACCGACCTATCTCGCGGGAAAAGAAGCCTAAAAATAGACCGGTCTGTAAAAATGCTATGACCTAGGTTTACTATGGGAGTTGCACACTCATAGTGATGGATTCCAGCCTCAGTAGAGTTCCCTTTGAAAAGTGCATGGCACCTACGAAACATTTGGGTGTTTCACGCAATTCCAGGAAAACTGATGATCATATAACGTATCTGTTTGGCGGTATGCGAGATGGGTTTTTAAACCCATAAAAACTATAACGCCGAGATACCGAATGTAAGCATCTTCAGGTTTAAACATGATTTGCACTCTTCGGCAAGTGGAGTGAAAGACTTTCTTTTCAAATCAATGTCGGGATATGGAATGGAAAACAGTGAATCGCGATTCCTCTTTAACTCTCCCTCAGAAGCCAAAAGTAGTTCAAGAAGCCCGAAAGACGCATCGATAGCTACAGGTCACAAAATTAGTCCGTTCAGATTTATTCCTTGTTATACTCAGTGCCTCATTCCCCCCAGCAGGGTAACGTAATACGCGTAAATTGTCTAGCTTGATGCGCTATGGACACCCATGTTTTCAATCAAACAAAATCAAACCAAGTTTTACCGAACAGTCTCGAGTTTATTTTGGACTGGTTGAAATAAATGACAGATTAGTTTTTCTCACGACAGTGAAGTTCGCACTGGAAAAAGTCGAAACTGAAACAGTAGGCGAGTCTCTCAAAATTCCGAGAAAAAGTATCATTATAAAATCGAGAGAAGTTTTAACGGATTTAAATCAAGCTGTATAACAACGAATGAGTTCGAGTTTGATCGGTAAGTGATGTTGCTTGTACAGAACATCCCAAAACTGACTTCCTTATAGGTCGTCCAGCAAAGCCATGCAGTACATGTACACGGTAAAGAACATTTGTTTGTAGTGTCATGGTACGATTTAAAGTTCTACTTGGTGTCGGTAGGTGGGCAGTTTCTTTGTCAACTAAATATAAAGGTGCGTTCTTGATCATTGTAGTCTATTCATAAGCTTGAACGTAGGGAATCCGAAGAACAGGTCGGGCGGGTCATGTAGCATTTCCTGAGGCAAACCACTAATAGACTGCTAGCAGGGAACTCCGCGTCTTAACTCGGCCAAGCATTACATCATTTGAGGAGGCTTTTGCGATATGTCGAATAATATGTTAAATGTTATCAGTGGAAGCCCAAATAATGCATTGTTTTAAACAAAATAACGACTAACTGACCGTTGCGCAGTAGTCTCTGTTCAGTCTTTCGTTCTTCCAAACAAAAACTGTAGAGGTACGTCTGTGTTTTACTGCTTATAACTGTGTTCCTCGCATAAATTATCCATCCTTAGAACCATTTCAGTTTTGCATCATCTGACGTGCCAAGCGGAAACAAAAGAAACGAAATGTTTGTCTGCGCGTGATCTTTGCACAAGATCATTTAAAAACCAGAAATATGATTAATAAGGACATAATTATAGAGCATGAGCAAGAACTTGGTAAGAAAGGAAAACTTTTTTTCAGATAAATTACCGGTAAAAAATGACTCGAGGAGGAGTGGACGGGTACAATTCTTACTACAAAACTCTTCTTCATGATGTAAACGCGTATTTAAACATTAAGTAATTGTAGTCAGGAGATGCGGACACTTTAAGTTTCTGGTTTGTCACTGACTGTTTTTAAGATGTGACTTCAAGACGTTTCAGTTAGTGCTTAGACCTTCTTCAGATGAAACTGAAAAGTTTTACATGTGATTCAATATACGAGCGCCCTTGGAAGGTTACGTCTAAAACATAAAAAAAAAACATAGCGCACGTGAGTCGCGCACTACATTTCTAAGTTTCTAAGCGCGTTCGTTTAACGACCTGTCTTTTTGAGAAGAAAAGAGAAGAGAAGACGAGAAGAGATATTCCATATCTAAAAAGGAACTATGCATTATTTTGTTTATCATATAGACATACTAATAACGACGTTTTGGACGGTTTTCCGAAGATTTCCGACCAATTTCTGAAGATTTCCGATCAAAGATTCTCCTTCCGAACAATTTGCGAAAATGTGGAAGATTACTGAAGATTGCCGAAGACTTTCGAGGAAGATTCGAAGATGTTTCGATCATACACCAACAAACTTAAGTACAGTTTAAGGTTCAAACATGATATCAGTGAAGTCATCGATATCTTCACAAGGATATGGAAAATACGCCATCCGAGTCCCGGATGTAGTTTCGTATGAATTTTACGAGTGGTGTATTTTCCAGTAAAACACTCGTGTCTATATAATAAAAAAAACTTTCCGTTTCAACTGATGAAGTTGTAAGGACTAAACGAAGCGTGTTGATAAAGAACAACTTTAAGAACAGTCAGTGGCAAACTGGTAACTTACCATGTACCGGGGGGGAGTGTACTCCCTATAATAGCCTATACGGGGGGGGGGTCCGCCCGAAAGGAGTACCTTTTTCAGGCCTCAGGGATATAAAAGGGCAGGGATTACACAAGTTGAGGTATATGAAAGGGTAGGGAAATGGGAGTATCTTGGCTCCTGCCGGAACATGAACTGAATATAAATACGTGATTTTTGGTTAACATCTCTTCTGGTAATGCTTGATGTTTTCCGTAATATTTTTCATTAACTTCATTCCAAGGGTTTAGAAAACGGATTCAGTGTTCTTAAGAAGGTGGGTGAAAGGGGTGCCTTGTTCAATAATAGGTATCCAGATGGGGTAGCTTTTCTGTCAAAATGGTATACAAAAGGGTAAGAGGGTGGACCTCCGGCCAGAGCTTCCCCATTAAAAACGTACTAGAGTAACATAAGCCTGCAGTGCAGGAGTATTTTGACGAGCGAACGCACGCATTTTGATAAGGCAAGCGCCATCTTGGATTCAAACTCGCAAGAGACGAAAAGAGGTCCTAAGGTGTAGGAGTACCAATGACACGTGAACATACGTAAAACGCCTGAGCTGCAGGCTAGAGTACCATGCAAAACCTTTCTAATGAAAATGAGTTTGATTTGGATGAAAATGAACTTGTATGCAGAACTCGTTTTCGTATGAATGGTATCGTACGAAGACCCCCTCAAGCATTGGCAAGAAGCTTGCCAAAGCCTTTAGCGGTGCTTTGCCGGATCAGTGCTTTGCATGCAGCTCAAATTTTTCTCTCCAGCCCGTAACAATATCCTTTGTTGAAGAGCAGTTGAGTCAGCTGAAGATCAATAAGGCCATTGGACTGGATAACATCAGTGCTCGGCTGCTCAGAGATTCAGCAAGTGTACTCGCTCGTTCACTACGATATATCGTAAACCTGTCCCTGGAAAGTGGCCGATTCCCATCGTCATGGAAATGTGCTAAAGTAATTGCGCTCTTTAAGCAAGGTGACAGAAGTGATAAAGATAACTACCGCCCGATTTCTATCCTTCCCACCGTCAGTAAAGTGATCGAGAGAGCTGTACATTCTCAACTTTATGGCTACCTTGCTTCCAATAACATTCTTTTCGTTAACCAATTTGGTTTCAGACCTGGAAGATCTACCAGTCTAGCTTTAACTCAGTTTACCGATGAGGTACGAAGAAATTTGGACAAAGGATTAGTTAACGGTGTAGTGTTCATCGATTTAAAGAAAGCGTTTGATACGGTGGACCATGGCATTATGTTAAAGAAGCTTAAAGCCATAGGAGTAACCAGCACTGACCTTGCATGGTTTGACTCTTATCTTTCATCTCGTTGTCAGAAAACGGTCATTGGTCAGGTTTCGTCTTCGACTAGGAGAGTGACGGTTGGCGTTCCCCAAGGGTCAATACTCGGCCCTTTATTGCTTACCATCTACATCAATGATCCGTTCAACGTCCTTAAGAACAGCAGCGTTACCTTGTTCGCTGATGATACTGCCCTATACTGCTCTTCAGAATCAGCTTATAGATTACAGACCATACTGAATCATGATTTGGACAGACTAGCACAATGGCTTTTCGCACATAAACTGACTGTAAATGTCTCGAAATCTAAATTTAAGCTCATCGGTGACAATAAGAAGCTTAATTCATTTAATGATGTTACTTTGTCAATCATGGATAGTAAGTTGGATAGAGTGAGTTCTTATCAGTATCTGGGCGTCATCATAAATGAGAATCTGACTTGGTCAGACCATGTAGAACACCTCTGTACCAAAGTGTCGCAAAGATTGGGTTTATTACGAAGAATTAAGTGTTTTCTTCCGAGGAACATCAGAGAACTTTTTGTTAAGACGACCATAATACCGTTATTAGACTATGCGGATGTTACGCAGGGAGACAAAAACAATGTAATCCTGATGAATAAAATCCAAGTACTGCAAAACACAGCTGCGAGGATTGTTCTTGACAAGCCAATGCATTCATCTGCTACAGAGGCACTCGTACAGCTTGGCTGGGAGAACATGAAGAGAAGAAGAAGTTTTCATCGCATGATTTTAATTTTTAAGGCCTTAAATGGTTTAATTGACTGGGATTTTAATTTTTGTAGTTTTAAAGATATTCATGGGTATAATACGAGAAGTAAAGACAACAATTGTAAGCCTCCATCCCGTCGCTCCTGGAGACAAAAGCGTTTTATTTACAATGCCGTTAATGAATGGAACACTTTACCCGATGAAGTTAGGAACAGTATCAGTATTTTTAATTTTAAAAGTCGAATTAGGGGTATTTCTTAATTTTTAATTATCATTTTTTTTACTGTTTTCTATATTTCTATTAGTACAATGGTTAAATGTTATTATTATTTTTAATCTACTATTTCTTTAGCTTTTGCAATTTTATTTTTGCAAGGCCCCACTGAAAACCACATATATGTGAAGTGGGCTCCCTGTTGAAAGATCTTTATTATTATTATTATTATAATTATTATTATTATCATTATTATTATTATTATTATTATTATTATTACCCCTTTTGACGCAGAGGCGAAAGGCAATTGCAAATGGCCTATTGGCCCAGTCAGAAAACGTCGCGCGAGACTGTTTAGCACGCGCGTGAGTCCTGCGATTCATTTCTGAATTTTGCATGTCGCCTTTTAAGAGTGCGCGTTTAACGTGCTGCCTTTTTGAATCACGTGTAAAGCCTTTCAGTTTCAACCCATGCAACGTTAAGCGCCAAACGAAACGTGTTGAAGTAACATCTTAAAAACAGTCAGTGACAAATTAGTAACTTACAATGTAAACATGTCTTTGCTCGCGCTTTGAACACCCACCCGACGATCAACCACCAGTCCCTCACTACCGCTTGTAGATTTGATCGAGCAGACGCAAGTTTCCAAAAAAAAATTCAGTTAACGATTCTTTACGTTGATACTGGTTTGTAAACAGTCGGCATCATTACTAAGCACGCCGTGTATTTCGACAGAAGCAAATTAGATGCTTCTGATTTCGATAATTGCTCATTCAGTAAGATTTATGTTTTAAAAGAAAAGAAAGTTTAAAAAACCCGAATTTTTGGCAAGTCGCCTTGATGAGAGTATATAGTGCGTGCTTGCAAACAATTTATACTTACGTTTTAAGCAGATTGCGACAACACTGACAAACTCGATGAGGGTCCCCCATGTATGTATTGCGGCCGCCATGTTAAAGGCTTGGGCGCTAAGCATGACTCAAGTTTATATGCAAATTAATTTTCATTGCATAGCACTGCACTAGTAGCGAGCTAAGGTAGTAGAATTCTATGTTAGATGATTCGCGAGTTTTTTTTTTTTTTTTTTTTAATTTTATTGCAAAACACAGGGAAAAAAACAACTTACAGTTCAACTACTTACATTACTTATGGGACAATTACCTACATCACTTACTGGATAATTACTAACAATACAATTACTTACATTACTTACACTACAATAAGTTACATTGTATTAATCAATTAATTAATTAATTAATTGATTAAAAAGACTACTTACTACTTACATACAATACACGTTACTTACAATACTGACAAGTGCAACACTTGTTAAGGTTGACCTACAGTACAATAATATCCGTGCACAGTGTTAGCCTTAGGGTTTTCTTCATTTTTTTTTTTTTTTTTTACAGTTGCTTGTTGGTAAATACGTTTAATTATTATTATCACCCACTTAGATTTCTAAAGATTATCATTTGACGCTGCTCCGGTTTTGAGGCTGTTGTAACATGCCAGAAAGACAGAGAAATGTTTCATTTCAGGGGGCAAGTTGCGTGTCCTACACAACCATATATAATATCTCGCCACAAGAAAATTAAAATTAAGTTTCTGTTTATTCTTTGATTTGTCTGGCGTTAGGCCTAAGACTATATTTAAAGAAAGGTTGTATGTTCTCAACGCAAGATTTTGGCTTACGAGAAGCTCCTTAAAGTTTTGCCAGAAGGTAGAGACAACTCTACAGGACCAGAAAAGATGAATTAGGCTTTCCTTCTCAGTTTTGCAGAAACTGCAGAGATCGTTATCTTTTATTCCTACTTTTTTAAGAAAATCATTAGTCGCCAGTCGTCTATGCAGCAATTTGAATTGAAATACAATTAGTTTTACAGATTTTGTACACTGAAAAGATAGCTGGTACGCCGCACTCCAGTCTATTGGTTCATGGGCTTCAAAGGCACAATCCGTAGCCCATTTTTCTTGACTCTTGGTTGGACACCTTTGTTTAAGACCAATTATTTTTTTATAGGCCTGTCTGCTTGGTTTACTTGCTTTCATAAATTGCGTATAAAAGCTTTCGTATTGTATATTTGTATTATTGTGTAAAGGTACTTTGATTTTTTTTAAAGCGGATAACAGCCCATAAAAAGCAAGATAATTTGTTTCAGTGATACCATACCGATCTTTGAATTCAGAAAAGGATAGGAAGGTGTCTGAATCTTTCATCAAATGCGAAACCCTGTTAATCCCTTTTTGCTGCCATTTTTTGTGGAAGATTGGTCTGTTATCGATTCTTATAAGGGAGTTGTGCCAAAGGCTCTGAGAGCGAAAATGGTCTGTATTATTCTCGTAAGTGATTTCAGTCCAGATATTTAAGATTTCCACAATAAATGGATAGGATAAATTGACATACTTTGACAGGTCTTTTTTGCTAAGGTTGCCGCTGAACAAGGCTCTGCCACCGTAGTTCCGGAGTTCTAAGTCAAAAAAAAGTTTCCATTTTCCGTGATTGTTTACATCAGTATATTTTTTGACCCAGGTAGTTTTCAATCCTTTATTGAAGGATTCAATATCAATCATTTTTAAGCCGCCTTTTTCATAGTCATTAATCATTACTTCCCTCTTAATTTTGTCGCCTTTGCCGTTCCATAAGAAATCATAGAAGAGCCTATTGATTTCCCTTAAGACACGGTGATTAGTCGTGAGGGGAGACAAAATGTATACAAGTTGGAACGCAATTAAACTTTTTAGAACAGTAATTTTGCCAAAAAGGGTAAGTCGACGACACTCCCAACAGCTTAGGCTATTTTTTATTTTTATCAATTTTTCGTTGTAGTTCAGCTCTACTGTTATGTCAGGATTAGTCGAGAACCATACTCCAAGAGCTTTGGTCTTTCCTTTAACCCATTTTAGGTCTCTTTCTGGGCATAATTTGTCTTCTTTTTCGGCATTAGCACCGATCCAAAGGGCTTCCGTCTTTTTGTTATTTAATTTAAGGCCAGATATCCGTTGAAAATTATCCAATATATGCAGAGAAGATGTAAGAGATTCCTTGGAACCATCGAGTATTAAAGTGGTGTCATCTGCATACTGACTAATTTTTATTTCATTTCCATTCACAAAGATGCCTTTGACATTTTGGTTTTTCCTAATTGCATCCGCTAGAACCTCAACACAGAGAATTAAAAGATACGGAGAAAGGGGGCAACCCTGCCTTACTCCTCTTTCGAGCTTAAAAAAGTCGCTGGCCCATCCGTTATTGAGGATGCAGCTTTCTGTGTTATGGTAGCATAGTTTAATCCAGTTGATTAGTGATTGTCCAAAGTTGTAATATTTAAATGTTTTTTGAATGAAAGACCACTCTACTGTATCAAATGCTTTTTCGAAGTCAAGAAAAAGTAAAAGACCAGGGGCTTTGTTAGCCGTTGCGTAATGAATTATACTGTCAATGAGTCTAATATTCTCCCCGATAAACCTATCTTTAAGAAATCCAGTTTGATCATTATCTACAAGGTTCGGTAGAACTTTTTTTAGTCTGTTTGCAATAGCTTTGGTCGCGATTTTGTAGTCGCAGTTCAAAAGAGTTATTGGTCTCCAGTTCTTAATAAAGTATGGTTCTGCATCTTTTTTGGGGATTAATTTAATGATTCCGCGTCTCTGGGTTACCGAAAATTGACCTGTTTGATATGCAAAATTAATCGAATTAACAAGCAAGTCCGACAAATCGTTCCAGAAAACTTTATAAAATTCGGCAGGTATTCCGTCTGAGCCTGGTGTTTTATTTGTTTCTGTATTTTTTAAGGCTTGTAAACATTCCTCTTTGGTCAGCAGGCCTTCGCATGACATTTGCTCGTCTGGGTTCAGTACCTTAGTATTATTCTCGTCGAAAAACATGTCATTAACATAAGTGTCGCTGATATTCATATGAGAGCTATATAGATTTCTGTAAAAGGATTCACACTGATTTAGAATTTCTTTGTCAGTGTTTACTGTTTCATCATCATTAATTTTTAGCTGACTTATTACTCCCTGTTTGTAGTGCCTTTTTTCCATGTTAAAAAAGTATTTTGTATTTCTTTCTCCCTCATTATACCATCTACATTTCGATCTTAAGATTGCACCTTTGGTGCGGTACTCAATTATATTCTCCAATTCTGCCTTTTTTCTTTCTAATTCCTGAGCCCCAACTTGTTTTGCATTTTCCTCGTCGCTTGTTGTTTCCATATATATTTGCAAGTTGTTAATTGCTTTTTCTAGCTCTTCTTCCCGTTTTAAAATTTTAGCCTTTTTGGCAGTTGCATATTTTAATGATTGTTCTCGGATTTTCATTTTTATCATCTCCCACAATAATGCGTGGTTCACAGTGTCATCATTTTGATATTCTTCTTTAACAGATTGGATTGTTGATTTTATTTGGTTAACGTATTCAATTTCGTTCAAGAAAGAAGTATTAAGTTTCCAAAAGCCTGGTCCTCTTGGATTCGAATGAACAGCTATACTGATATCGATCATTGAGTGGTCTGTTTTGTATCCTGTCAAAATATCGGCGCGCATGACATTACACATTAAGCTTTGGCTAACAAGAAAGAAGTCTAGTCGGCATTGAATTTCGGGTTTCCGTCGGCGCCAAGTATATCTTAGGGAATCGGGATGTAGCACTCTCCAAGCATCAATTAAATCTAAGTTTTCCATAAATTCCTGAACGATCCTAACTGAATTATTGCGTGTTCTTGCGACGCCACCTTTCTTGTCTTTATCTAAATTAAGCACTAAGTTAAAATCGCCACCAATAATTACTTCTTCACATTGAAAATCTGATAAATGCTCGAAGAAGCCTTCGAAGAAAGCCGCGTCATCGTCGTTGGGAGCGTAAATGGTGGCCAGCGTTATATACTTTTGGTTGGTTTGGATGTCACAAATAATGAATCGTCCATTAGGATCACAGTACACTCGTTTCATTTCGAAATCGAATGTATTATTGAATAGAATTGCAACTCCTGCCTTAGCGCCCGTACAGCAACTAAAAAAGGATTTGTACCCCCATTCTGCCGACCACATAGTGGACGTGCTCTCGCAGCAATGGACTTCTGGTAAAAAATAAATAGAGCTGTTTTTTGCCCTGAGCCAAGAGAACATTTCCCTTCTCTTTAGCATGTCTCCCAAGCCTCTTACATTAAGAGAACATATTTTAAGATCCATGCATCCTCAAAGTGTCTAGAAATAAAAATTATTCCTGGGAGCAGCTGAAGTGTCACAACCATGTTGAAGATAATGCGGGTGCTTGAAATTAACGGTTTTCTATAATAATCCTTGAACAAGCTAATTCTGTATATAAATGGGAGCTTCCAAACATTGGAAGCAAATACTGATCTAAAAGCTAACCACAAGACACGCTCGTACAGAGCGACTATAACAAGTATAAAGCTTGGACAACCTAACACATAATTACAAAACAAAAAGCTAAGAACGAATATTGACTGCTTACCTACCCAGTGCATCGAAGTTTTTGTTTGGGCAGTTTCACACCATCGGTAAATAGCGTGTTTGATGTTCCGCTCCTTTTGTGGCGGCTGAGGATGTAATTAATTCGTCTTGTTTTTGCAGCTTATCGAGCTTGTGTTTAGTAGAAATTTAAGCGGCAAGTATTAGGTGAGAAAAGGCATGCAAAAAAAGAAAAAAAAAATAACCTGGCCAAAATCTACATATGTAAATTTGAAAATTAAGCGAAAGGCTCGTCTTGAAAAATAAATTTTCCATCAATATATAATCTGTCCGGATATTTCTTACTGAAAAACGCTGTGTGACCCTTCTTTCTTGCATCTTTAAGTTTATCTCGCTGTTTTTTCCTTAAGTCATAAAGTTCCTTTGGAATATCATCGAAGACGGAGAAATCTTTTCCCTTCAGATGCTTGCGGGCTTGTGACATAACTTCTTCTCTATCAGTGTAGCGCAGAAATCTAGAGATAATTGGTCTAGGACCTTTATCATTCGGCTTACCCAGACGGTGGATCCTTTGGAGCTCTATCCTGTCTCTAGCGTTGCTGATCTTCAACTCTTGCTCCAGAAAGTTGTACATGACTTGCTTCGTGTCTTCGGTCATATGCGGCGAACCATCCATATTCGCGTCTCCGGTGTCTTCGGCGACGTTACTTGTATTTTCCTCTGTTCCGAAGAACTTTAAATTTTCTCTCCTATTGTAAGTTTCAAAGTACAGCAGGTTCATTTTAAGTTTCTCTGCTTCTAGTTTTACAGCCGCCGCATCACGCTTCGCCTCCGCAATATCTCCCTCGTTAAAATCCACCCTTTCTTTGAGCTGATTTACGTCTGTTTCGTTGCCTTCAGTTTTAACTTTCAGGTCCGCAACATCTTTTTCAAGGTTGGTTAACGCTTCTTCGATGTTGGCTACTGCCGAGCATACACTGTTCAGCCTGCTTTCTATATTATCCAATTTGGACAGTACTAAGTCCATCTTTGTGGCAATCTCTGCCGTCATTGCACGTGGTCGGCCCAACGCTTCGTCTTGCCTTTCACTATATTCTGACTCAGTGTGGTCTCGCGTCCGTTTTTCTTCAGGTATGTTGGCATAAACGTCTGCAGATGGTGACCGAACCTTTCTCTTAAATAAGTTAGCGGACATAGGCTGCAATAAAGGTTTTACGTCCACTGCTGAGGGAGCTTCAAAAAACACGTCTATTCCGCCATCTTGTACTCGTCCCAGTCCATGATTCGCGAGTTAAGAAATCCTTTGAAATTAATCCGAAAAACGGCAAGATATTTGTTTACTTGAAATATTAGGGAGTTTTAGTTAACCACGATGATGGCGGCAAAGAGAATGTCACCAAACATAAGGGTTAATGAGCAAAACAATGGCTCTGTACGTGCGTTATAAATTTTTGTACATTTCGTTGCTGTCCTCTGCACAGCCACAACAACAACATGAAATGACCAAGTTCTGTGTAATCTGAGGAACACGAACGACAACGGCTAATTTTTCGTATTTCCATTTGGAATTGAACGCTGTAGTTGCATGGTTACCCTGAGCACGTTTTCTGAGCCATTGGCATACTGAAAAGATCTGGATAATCGCGAATTTCGCTGGTAAAATATGAATCTATTTTTGACTGGACGCGGTCCTCGGCGTCGCCGTCGTCGTTGCTTAAGCCACCTATTTAGTTGCCATGGCGCTCTCCGACCCACGCAATTGACATAGAACCCATGATGGTAATTTTACACAGACCATTTCATAGATATGGCGCTGTTGTCCATCGAATGGGTTGATCTACCTGTACGTCTTAATATCTACAAGTTATTTCGCTACGACTTGACTAACGCGTGCTTTTTCAAATACTTTAACAACTTAACCCTTATTATGCAAAATCCCTGTGCAAAATGAATACATCAAAAAACGGTTTTTTTCTCGCCTAGTCAGGGATTCTTTATGAGCTTTCAAACATAGATATATTACCTTCTAAATGATAAAAAAGCCACGTTTTTCTTCTTCTATGTCTCTGTTGATTTTTACTTTCAACAGCGTTTTTTTCGAATCCTGAGCTTTCATAAATCAGACTCAAACTACATCATAATACAGGTGTAATACAGTTATCATCACAAAAAAATTTTGTTAGGTCTGTGCGAACTGCATAAAAAATAACAAAGCATGTAAAGTTACATGTGCGCAGTGACGTCACAACATGGCGGCTGACATGTCTTTCTTGGAATAAGTAGAAAAGCTACCCACAAATCGGTCGTTTAAATTTCGAAAATTGGCTGCGGTTTTTGGCTGTTATTTCTATAATTTTGAGTCTTCGTATAAAATATGATTTCTTTTTCTCTTCGTTTCCCTATTTATAACCTTCTCAGTGGGAGTACTGATTTAAACTCCCATTGAGTTTTCTTAGCATCCATAGTTTAAATATCGCAGCCCCAATTCTCGGTATTGCCATTCTTCATTATTGACGTGAATCGAATGAGCGCAGTCGAAATAGCGAACAATTGCAACAAGCTAGCGAGAGACTGGAACGTATTCGGAATCTATAGCTGGTGGCTATTCGGGATTTTTGGCCGCTAATCACTTGATATCATAGTGACCAGTGGCAGAGCTAGGAGATGGGACCGGGGGGTCGCCCCCACTTATTTTGAGTAAAAAAGGAAAAATCGCAGAAGGAAGAAAAGCCGGAAGGGCAAGCCCAATCCTTCCCCCTCCCCTTAGCTCAAGGTCTGGATTCGCCACTAGTAGTATCATAATAAGAACTGTATTATTTAATATGATACAATGCGTGCGTATTGTTAGGTGCATTGTTACAGTGCATGTTACAGACATTCCCATTATTTCAATTGGGATTTACATTCCTTACTAATATCCCCGACTCATCCCAGCTGAAGTTACACATTGTTTTTAAGAAAATAACGACTAACATCCTGTTGCGCAGAACACAACCAAGACACGTTTGCTTTACTGCGTGATGGTTTACAAGATTTATAATCTAGCTTAATCTGATATATACGCCAGGAGATCACATTAGTAAAGGAATGCCTGGGCTGTTAGTCCCGGGGGGATACCCATATAAAAAGCTTGGGCAGCTCGTCGGATATTTTGATAAAAACAGAAGTGTAGCAGCTATCGTAAGGTTGTAATTCTCTTCATTCTTAGCAGCTGTTATTGTTTTAGGGCTAGGGGCATTGTTTCTGTTGTTTGTTCTATTCTTCTCTCAAGGGGTATCAAGCCATTCATGTGAGACCTTACGAGAGCTGCTACCTCACCCGAAAAGAACCCCTAAGAGGTACCAAGATCCTGTTTTATGGGAGTGGCTTGCAATTTCTTCTTCTCTAAGAGGTACCAATTCTTCCATAACTCATTAAAGCCTGTCCTACTTCTTCTTCGGTTCAATACTCGGAAAGGTGGCGAAACACTTCCCACTGTGCCGAATTAGTTCCCATTGTGGACGTTTTGAGGCTTAACACCCTAAGAGGTACCAAGCAAGCACCCCCCGTCCTTTTTATATCGGAATCTCCTTCCGGGTGTTAGTCAATGAGAAAGGAGAAAGCGGTGACCACAGCGTATGATAATAAAAACATCAACCAACTTTATTTAAAGAGGCTCGACCAATTACGTTGGCCCCTTTACAATTGACTTTAAAAGTAAAATATAAAACTACGGAAAATCCATTACAATATATCAAAGATATAAGAAAGGAAATGTATTACAAAGGTATCAATGTAAGCCGCAATCATACAAACGTCGTCGACAGCAAATTAACGATCGTGACATGGTAGCAAAGAGTTTTAATATATGTCTTTACTTTTCCTAAGACTACCTAAGCTAAGTCATCGTTACATCTCGCAAATGAAAATAACATGGGATATTCCTACAGGCAGAAGAGACAAAAATTGACTTTTTACAAGCGCGGCCGAGGAACTGAACTTTATTTACACTTCTTGTTTTTTTTTTTTTTTTTTTTACTACGGTTTACTAAAACATTTGATTGTAACTGAAATAAATTTATAGGGGAGATAGGACCCTGCGCGCGCTCTGATTGGTAAAAAAAGCCATGTTTTATCAGAACATAAAACAGAAAAAGCGTGTTTTATTGTTTTTTGCCACATTACCTCTAGTCAACATTTTTGTTTGAGATGGAGAGAAACATTTTCTTTGCTTCTACTCGCGGCGTATAAAATCTACATCATAAAGCAAATAAATAAAACTAAGCCGTGACAAAAACACTCCGGACATTTGAAGCACTCGAGAGATGTAGAAAAGACTCCCCTGCGACTCGTGTTTTCTACATTTCCCTCGTGTTCTCAAATGCCCGTCGTGTTTTATCACAGTGTAATACACGGCGTGTAAAACTTAAACACTGGGCCGTTTTACAAGGAGGAAAGCTCTGTATGGTAGGAAGGTTTATCAATAACAGAGAACCATTTACTTAGGACACGAAAAATCTTGGGCAACAGGGTGCCCCTTGGTGAAACAGAACTTGTTTTGAAGGGGTGGAGAATATATCACTACCCATTCCTAGCCGGGATAAGTAGAGACGTAGAGAGAATGAGTAAACTCCAAGTGGCCAATGTCTGCTGCGGTGAAAATGGACAACTCTTCTGACATAAACGCTAAGTAAAGGCTGGTTTGAGGAGGACGGGGTAGCCGTTCCACCAGTTTATCTTAACGACCCAAGATTTTCAAAAAAGCTCATGGAAAAACTTAAGTTTGCTGAATCCTCTTGCCAGTGATCCTCAGTTCTGTCCTAAGCTCAAAATGTCGATTCTCCCTTCTTATTACCATACATTTCCCTTGATGTTAGCTCTGAGAATTTAAGAGTTCATCAAGACAATATCTCCTAGTTGATGATTTTCGTTCTTCTCATCACCTGTTTGTTTAAAATGTGATGGTCATGTAAGAGGAAATCAGGACTTGATCACTTACTACTGACTACTTAGTTACTGATCATTTGTTACTACTTGCCTATCGCATTAATAATTCTTGTCACGGAATTATTCTACTCAAAAATTAAAATGTCACTTTGATTCAAACGTGTTCGTACTCAGGACACAAGTCGAGGGGAAAATGCCTCGTGGCGGCCATCTTGGATTTCAATGTCAGACCCAAGTACGAGGCTGATGCACAACGTCTCTGTAAGAACAGGAAAATAACCAGTTACTGTGAGTAAGTAATAGATTCACTCGCCAACTGAAATGGCTTCCTTCTTGATGTAAACAGGGTAAAGTCCCGCGTGGACTCCTATATAAAAAGGACGGGGCTGCTTGTGGGAAATTTTGAAAAGAATCCCTAAGAGGTACCAAGATCCTATTTTGTGGGCGCGGCTTGAAATGTTTTCACCTCTAAGAAGTACCAATTCTAAATCAACACATAAACTGATACTTTCATAATTTTTAACAGTGTTAATGACGATTGCTTCGAATACCTTCTACTCGTATTTTTTCGGCTCAAAATCCCTAATAGGTACTGCAAAAGCTCCCGCCGTACGACGTATGAGGCTAAACATCCTAAAATGTACCAAAACCTTTTTTTAAACCTTAAGAGCGAATTTTTCTAATTAGCAAACATAGCGCGGCAGAAGTTGAAAAATCGATTTTTCTCTCTTTTCGTCCACAAATAGCCCTTAGGTAGATATGAAACGCGATATAGTTTTTTGGAGCTCGAAGCGCTTTAAATTCGAGAAAATCGAGGAAAATCGATTTTCGCTTCGACGGTCACCAAAATGACCGATCGCAAAGGCTTAAAATTAGTAATCTGAACTTGATTTGCGTTCGCGTGTAAAGAAGAACCAACACTTATCGACACTTTTTCTTGAAAGACAAAGTATTCAGCTATCCAAACCCAGGCTAGAACTTGACTTGAGCGCCATTTGAGAATAAACACAGAATTTTAAAAAAAATCCCTCTCAGTTACTAGGTCGAATTCCTTATTTACAAATAAAATTCAGAGATATTTTTCGACATGTGCCATAACTCCAAATTCCTTGAAACTTCGCCTTTGGAGCACCTTTATGTTTTTGTAAAACATGTATTAAAATCAGCTTGGGTTATTTTTCGAGTGCTTTTTGAGGCCCGACTGAAAAACCCCGATTTTGCCTAAAAGATCACGAAAATTAAACAATGGACTTGTGCGCGTTGGTCTGAGAGCAAGCGGGTACAGGCATTCAAGTCCTTATATTATGAGTTCTTTGTAGTAATAAGCAAATTGTTTGCTTGCACCTGTAATATAACGGTAAAACAGTTCAATCTCAACGCCAAAGTGACTTTATTTAATCCGAGTATGTTTTATCGCTTCGAATGTCAGATATTTGTGACGAGATGTCGATTTAACACCGAGGTGAAACAGGAAGTTAAAAACGTTTTACTACGCGGCCTTCCAATAATTAATTTAAGATAACTAGTCACTAAAGGAGATAGTTACTGTATTAAAGCTTAAAAGAGTTGCGTTTTCTGTAACCTATCAAGTTTGTTCGCAAAAAGTTATTTCAGAGTCATTTCAGGACTGGCAATACAGGTTAAATTTGGTAAAGAAATCTTCAGTTTCATTGTTTATTTTGATTGCAAGTCACGGTTTCATTCCCGGCCGTGGAATTTACTATGTCCCACAGAGTGTATTGTTTTACAAAAAGGCGGCCGTTTATTTCCGAAGTAAAACATGTTTCCAATAGTCTTTTGTGCTTTTGTCAATATATAGTTTAGTTAAAATTGGTATCTACAAACAAATCGGAGTACGAATTCCTATGAAAAGTTCGGTCAGAAATATTTCCCGCCAAAGCGAAGTGTTTTTTACTAATGTTTTCACTTTTTTTCGACTTTCTGCGATTGGCAATCCATGACTCACGAAAAGACCCGCTTGCAGTAGTTAGCTGGACTGCAGGATAGAATATTTAAGCACACCAAATCCATTTACGCTAATTAATTTCATCTAGGGCAGTATAAGTTTAATTTTCCCAAGAGAATTCTATTTTAGCCGTCACGCTGCATGTAAAAGCGATATGTATCCTCAGTTCTCTTGTTCTGTTTTTGCTTTCTATTTTTGTTTTGTTTTGTTTTTTTTTCCGTCGTGTAAAACATACTGCAACTATATAATGATCGAAGCTCTACCCTAAATTAATTTTGAGACTTTTGCTAACACTTCGTTTGCTTTCGGAACACGTGACGCGTCATATATATAGCCGATTGAAGGTCGGACGGCAGAAGTTCGCAAATGCGGATCTTTTTTTAAAGGTTTCTGTCGCCTCTCCTTTGGTATGTTTCAAAAACACGAACTGTTCTGTTTTTGGATCAGATGAATTGCTAAGCAATGCGGGTGGACTCTGGTCAGTTATTCTTCCATTATCGGAGCATAAACTGATGAACGAGATTGTCGAGGAAAGTCAGAGGTCAGCACAGGCAGCCCAAGTTCTCTCTACGAACCACACATGTCTAGTACCCCCGCGAGTCTTGGTTTGCCAACATGACGAGGTTACCAAGCCGATTTCAACGGTCGTTGGGTCGCGGATCAAACGACACGGAGCTCTTCCATAGTTTTATCGTTTCACTGGGGACACGAAGAGCCGCCTGGCGTCGCTCGCAGGGCTGCGATTGTGTGGCTAGAGGATTGAAATGAAAGATCAACCTTTGCCCTTGAATTCTGCGGTGGATTTGTGGCCGTGGCTACATTTTAGCCTGGGATTTTTGACTTCGTTCGACAGGCTGTACCGACTGAGGTGTTTCGCCTTGTCCTCTCTTTATAAAGGGAAAATCGGAATTCAAAAAAGTCGCTTAAATCAAGTGCAATCGGTAAAATAACCACACCAGGAGCGAACAACACACGTCTGGAATAAGGTAAGCCATTTTTATTGAGAATTTTCACTTTTAACTACCTCCATGGATATCTTGTAGAAAATCCCATATAAACCCTTATAATTCGATTCCATATTGTGTTGCTTGTGTGGTTCATAGAGAGAGCTTGGGCTGCCTGTGAGGTCAGCGGATCCTATTTGGCAGTGATATGAAAAGACAGGTTGGGTGACACCAGTTTGCCGCTATCCAACATGGTATCCGTTCCACGAAGAGGTCACGAAGGAGAGAAGAATAGCATAAAAATCCCAAGACTTATAAATGCTGCTATGTCAGGATTGCCAGCGGAAATCTTTCTTGTGATCAATGTTGTTTTTGTCGGCGCAGGTTAGTATACCTTCCGTTCTACCTTCCCAGTTTTAAATGGACACGTGTCTGCTCGCATTTACTTTGCAGACCCGTTTTCCATATTGAATTGAAGTAAATGCAACTCATCTGTAACTTCATTTATACATGTACACAGTTAACCACGTTGAATTGATTAGAATTGCGGTGCCGTGATTGTGAAATCTACACATTGTCCGTTTGTCAGTAATCTAATTAACGTAAAAGATTGAAATATTCCTTGCATGAATGAACTCCTGTTATCATTTTACTTTACTTTAACAGAAGCATATTGACCTGCAGAACGAAAATATCATGATGACAGAAGTTAAACCGCTTTACTTCAGCAGATTCTCTTGGCCTCAGAAAAACACGCAAGCATTCGATTGTTTACTTCTTACTGATGTTTTCGTTAAAATCCGGTTATATCAGCGGCGCGTTAAGGTAATTCCTCTGAAATAAAAGTGACAATAGATTTTTGTTTAAACTTTATCAACTGAATATTTGTCATATGATTTTGAAATAAAAAAGGGGGGTGCCCATGCTCATTAAGGAGCAGTGAGGCATTGAAAATGCCCCATTTTGGCATTATTTAATGCTTATTATAAAAACGCATTCCCAGTAATTGTAAGATCTTTGTGAGCCCAGACTCATAAGAAAACGCATTAAACTACAGTCAATACATTGTGTCGGACACAACTAAACATTTTAAGTTTGATTCAGACAAAAAGCTAAATCGTTGATTAAAATTTGAACTAAATTTCTTGACGTGGTTACCGACTGCAAAATAGAAAAGACCACAGTGTATCTGCTATTTTTCTTATTTATTCAATTTTCAGCAATAGAATTTAGATCAGTCTTTTCTCACGCGAAGCTTATGATTAGTTGATTAAAATGACTGGAAAAAAATTGGGGCGCCCGTGCTTGTTGGTGAGCTAGAGCCATTTTTCAACTGAAAGAGCTCAATATCAAGGCAAATCCGTCATGTTTTCAATATGCGCGTGCACGAGCGCGCGCTAATGACGCCATAAATTATGCGCAGTAAGGATGCGCAATGCAAATGTGAGGAATGACCTTAAAAACCACTCGATGAATAACCCAAGCTTATTTTGATACATGTTTTACAACAACATAAAAGTGTTACGTACAAGGAACTAATAATACAAGGACTTTAAATGCCTATACCCGCTTGCCCTCAGACCAACGCCCAGAAGTCCATTGTTTACTTTTCGTGATCTTTCAGGTAAAATCAGGGTTTTTCAGCCGGGCCTCAAAAAGCACCCGAAGAATAACCCAAGCTGATTTTGATATATGTTTTACAACAACATAAAAGTGTCCTTAAGGCGAAGTTTCAAGGAATTTGGAGTTATGGCACATGTCGAAAAATATCTCTGAATTTTATTCGTGAATTAGGAATTCGACCTAGCAACTGAAAGGGATTTTTTAAAAAATTGTGTGTTTATTCTCAAATGGCGCTCAAGTTAAGTTCTAACCTGGTTTGGATAGCTGAATGCTTTGTCTTTCAAGAAAAAGTATCGATAAGTGTTGGTTTTTCTTAACACGCGAACGCAAATTGAGTTCAGATTACTAATTTTAAGCCTTTGCGATCGGTCATTTTGGTGATCGTCGAGGCGAAAATCGTTTTCCTCGATTTTCTCGAATTTAAAGCGCTTCGAGCTCCAAAAGACTATATAACGTTTCATATCTACCTAAGGGCTTTTTGCGGACGAAAAGAGAGGAAAATCGATTTTTCAACTTCTGCCGCTAAATTCAAATTTTGCTTCGTTTTCGGTGACATTTGTTCTTAAAAGGCACGACAAGCACCCTCGTCTCCCCCCCCCCCTCCCCCCCCCCAGGGGTAAAGTAGTCTCAAGTAAGCCTGCATAGAGAATTAAAAACGCTACTTCCTCAGTTGTATGAAGCTAATAGGCCCTTTGCACGATCCGGTCACATGGTACAAAATCACACATGCTGGTGAGCAAGTTGCACAGCGGGACTTCCAAAACAAAGGCAGGTCCAGGTGGACTGTTACGAGTTGCATTGTTTTGGAAGTCCCACTGCGCAACTTGCTCACCAGCATGTGTGATTTTATACCATGTGACCGGATCGTGCAAAGGGCGTATTCTGGTCTAAAAGATACCAATAACAATAACAACATTTATTATTTGTATTGCACCTTAGTAAGTAAGACCCAAGGTTTGGGTCTTACTTGGCGCGGTCCGAGAGAATACAAAGAGTGCCTATTGGCCATGGATTAACAAACTAACGTGATTTTATAGCACTGAGAAATACGCCAATGGTTGCTATCGAATTTTGTAAAATACCAGAGATACTACGCGCGCTCTGATTGGTCAATAGAGTTGACAAACCTATATTCCATTGTACCGTTAAACACCCAGTTTCTGAATCTGGCAGCGTTAAAGGATAGGACGCAAAATTGCCCGACTTAAGTTTCTAAGTCTTATTTTGGTCTTAATCCAACAGAATATTTCACTATTACAGACGATTTTAGTGTAAACACTGATGAACTATTGATTAAAAAAGTATTCGAATGAAGTTCATATCTTTACGTTTTTAACCGACTTTAAAAAGGTACCACGTCGCCTTCCATCATTGGCCAACCTTTTTTACTGGAATACATAGGCCTGGCTGCTGAAATCCAGCCATCAGAAGCTTGATTCAGTCGAGAGTTTATCACATGGTGAAAACTCCTTTCATCTACAAAGAACTTTCCTGACAGTGCATTGTACGCCCTCCAACTTAAATTAGTTCATATTAAGGTATCATGGTGGGTGAATTTTACGAAAAATGCGAAAAATCTGTTTTTTTTTTTTTGTTTTTTTTTTTGCTTTTTTTTTTTTGCTGTTCAAATTGAGAAGACTGAGATAAATATTTTGTAAAAAGGAATGGGAAGAAAGCTATTTTACTTTTTAAGATAAAGAGAAAAAGCTATTTTTGAATCTCATGAACCCCTTACGGCGCATTGACACCTCTAAATAAAATTCACCGCAAGTTGTCACGTGTAAAGCGAATTGCGTCGAACAAGGTATTTGGCTCTCAGCGACCCACGGTAGCACTGTATTAAACCAAGAAAAATTGTTGCAGGAACTCGAGGACACAAGTCCCGCCAATGAAGCTGAAGGACAAACTACAACAAGTGATCGTCGCACGAAATTGCTGGAGAACGGACGCGATTCCGAAACTCCCACAATGAGAGAGTCAAGCGCAGATGTAGACCTCCACATTTCCTCTTTTGCCTTCACGAGGCATAATACCAATGCCGCCGACGAAATCTTCTAAGTAAAAGAAATCACGGCAGTTTAAAGACAAACCTGTATAAAGCTCTTGGTAGTTTGTCGCTTCTCGGACGATTTCACTACGACGGGTTTCCGCGCCAGAATTTTAAACGTCTGTTTATTTCAAGTTGTCATAAGCCACTGTTGTGGTAAACTGACCCACGCCGACATCTGTCAGTGCGGAGGGGATTTTTAACACCTAATCATACCAATCTCATAAAAGGTTTTTCGTCTTTTTCTCGATAAAATAAACTGCATACAAGGATGAACATTTTTAGTTCGTTTACGCGCGTCTTGCTACGGATTTGGCTGAAAATCGGCAGGTATGTTCCAGGATACCTCCTTCGAAAAAGGGTTTCAAGCTTTGTTTAATTCCGCTTCCGTTTCAAAGTTATGGCCTCTTTAGTAGAAGAAAACGTCCGCGTTGAAAACATGAAACTTTAGGAGGGTGTACAAAAAAAAACCCAAACGACATGTGGAAAATCGCCGACATCCTTTTTGAGGGTGATGTGTGAGAAAATATTTCCGATGTTGATCGCTTCGCTCCGATAATTCACGTGCGGAAGCGAACCAGTTTAAGCGAAGCAGTGTTTCTGGGTATTTCTTTTAATATCACTGCGACAACAAAATTTAGAAAATTTCAAAGATATGATTGTGTTCTATAACTATTACGCTTTCAGAAAATATATAGGTTGATTGGGTTTTCTCTCAAATCGCCAGCATAAGAGCGCGATTTCCAAACACTGTCTATCCACCTACCATGATACCTTAAATGACATTCTCAAATAGTTGAAGCAATCTTCAAACAGAATTGGTATGATTTGGCGGGATCTTGCTACTTCTAATGAAATGCAAGTTAAAGGATACTGGCTTCAAAACACAAGAATGATAAAATTATTGTTATCTTATCTGAAAACTTACCCTTATTTTCCAAACTTAAATGACACGTTATCTCCAATCAACATAAATGATGCCCACTGCCTCACTTCAGACCAGCCGTTACTCCGCATCCATTTCATGGCCTCGTGAAGAGATTCACTGGCACTCTCTCCGCCAACAAGATGCTCGTAGAAACGACTCATGAACTGCTCTGTTGCTTTGTCATCAAGGGCCCACAATGCCACTAACACTGAGCGTGCACCGGACCCTAAGAACGCTCGAGCAATTCCGATAACTCCCTCGGCTCTGATCTTCCCACGTCCACTGTGACAACAGCTAAGTACAACAAGTTTGGCTCGCAGCTGAACTTGTGAAATGTCAGACATTGTCAAAAGGTACTGTTCTTCTGTAGGAAACTTCTTAGTAGACCACCCAGGACAGAGGACAATTTCTCCTCTTTCGGCATCACCACGTGCAGCAAAATGTATCAGACCTGCTGAATGTAGCATTTCAAGCACCGCCTGCTTGGTTGCTTTCTCTCCTAACAAAGGCTGAACACCCAGCAGTCGCCCAATCATCTCTGCCTCCTTTCTTGCAAAGGGCAATGGTTTGAAAGTTGTACGACGACCATTATAACGCACTCTACCAACCTCAGGATCACCGACTATCAGAACACCACACTGACTGTGATAGTCAGTAGGACTGTCCTGGATGCATTTGAGAGTGGTCAAGGAAGGAACAATGCGAATCCTAAACGTTTCTGATAAGTACTTTCCACTGTCATCAAGTAAAGCTGGAAATGGAACATGGTACAAGCAGGGATTAGGAACAATGATGATCTCGGACCCCTCAAGTAAGTCGGTCACAGGAGCGATGATCATATTCTAGAACAAGGTTAGATTCTGTTCGGGATCATCTTCACCCCTTCTTTGTCGCAAAGTGGCAAGCTCCTCTTCCTGAGAGACATCTAGTTTTGGCTCAATATCATTTAAAGATCGATCTTCGCAATCCTCTTCGGATAAAATACCAAAGCTGCGGAGGCTTTTAGCAAAAAAATCATCCAAGCTGTCAGATGATCCGGCAGCGATATCACTTTCATTTACTGTTATTGTTCGAAAATGCATTACTCCGCTTGTATTGATAATCCACAAAAACATTTTCTTGTTATGATTAGAAATGTACAGACAAGAGCAGTTACTTTCTTGTTTCATAATATTCTCTATGCCAATCCAAGATTGCGGATCAGCTGAGATTTGCCTTTCAACAGAGTACCGAGTTGCCATCAGGTCTGCCAAGGCGCTAGCGCGTGCCAGCTCTGCAACATAAAGGGCTTTGTTAGGACTCCCCTCAAATACAAAGAAGGCAGCAAGATGCCGATAAGGAAAGCTGCGAATATCTGAAAGCGATACTTTAAATTGATCGTTGTCTCTTAGAAAAGCACGCAGACTTTCGTTTTTTTCCATACTCAAGACCAGATAGTCAAATGCTTCCTGGATCTTTTTTTGGGTTGTCTTCACCCCTGTAAGTGCACAAAGACATGCAAACTCTGTGTCAAGGTCTCCAATATCTTGACTAATTGAAAGTGCCTTCTCGAGATAACCTTCAGCAACGACAGGTTCACCGATAGAATGAAACAATGAACCTAACTTGAAGTAATCTGCTGCTTGTCCTGCTCTGTCACCAATTTCTTTACTTATCACAAGTCCTTTCTTAAAATATTGTTTAGCTTTACCATATTCACCAAGAGATTGAAACACAGTTCCTAAGTTTCCGTAAGAGTTCGCTTCTCCTGCTTTGCCACCAATTTCAATTCTGATAGCAAATGCTTTCTCAAAATATTCTTTAGCTTTGCCATACTCACCAAGAGAGTGGAACACAGCTCCTAAGTTTCCGTAACAGCTTGCTTCTCCTGCTTTGTCACCAAATTCAATTCTGATCGTAAGTGCTTTGTCAAGATACTGTTTAGCTTTATCGTATTCACCAAGAGATGAAAACACAGCTCCTAAGTTTCCGTAAGCGGCTGCTTCCCCTCTCCTGTTACCAGTTTCTCTCATGATCTTGATTGCTTTCTCATAAAGTTTTCCTGCCTCTAAATATTTAAATAGTTTTTCGTATATCATGGCTAGGTTTAAAAATAGAGAGCCTTCATCATCTTTTTTTCCACGTTCTTGGTAAATGAAAATAAGTTGCCTGCCGTATTTTATGGCATTTGTGTAATCAGGGATACGACAATACGCCATAAACATTGTTCTATAGATAGCAATGCTAACTAAATCAACAAATTGCTCCCTCTTTTTTTTCATCACCTCATTATTTAGGAAAATCAAACATTCTTTGCAGACCTCTATAGCTTTTACACCCCGACCGGTGTTGAGAAGGAAAGTTGCAATAGCCAAACCAACACAGATGACTTGAAAAACGTAGTCTAGATTGTTCATTTTGTCCTCGTCTATAAGCCCTGTAAAAAGAAAATACCACTCAAACTCTATAGTGTAAAATAACATTATACTTTTGTACTTCTCTTCTCCTAAGTGTATAAATGAGTACCGGCGAACTTAATGCTGGAGGTGAGCCTGGTATTGGCTCCTAGCTGGCCGTTTTATGCAAGATGGGAGACGTTGGTTTGACACAGACTAGAAGGTTTTCACCTCGTGCTCAGACTTTATGAAACTTTTCCATTATAAAGAAAATAACCTGAAGAAATCTTCTCAAAGTCCTTAATAATTCATCAAGTTTAAACAAAGGAAATCATGACCGTGACGGTGTTTGGATATCTGATCTTAATTAGCATAGATTTTTACGATTTCATTTCTCCGTTTTCTCCTTAGTTTTACTTTGGGAACATCTATCAAACACTCAAGACAGTGTTTGACCACATATCCAAATACCTCGAAGTTCGTCAAAAATACTCTGCTGCGCGTCGTATTTTCAACTCTCTTCTCGGTGTTTGAAAATGTGGTCAAACACGGCTTTTCATGTTTGATATATTATGTAAATCCCCCCGCCCCTTTCTCTACTGAATGTGTTATCCACCGTGAATAGGAGGGATCAGTACTGCGAGCACACTTTAATTATCTTGACTCCCGTGCCGGCCGAAAACGGCCTTGACCAACATTGTCCTTTGTTCCACTTCTGACGTCAACACCATTGACTATAATTGGCATTACTTCTACTCAAGGTCCGCAACAGGAAAAGATCTTTCCAATAATGCCCAGATCAGAGTGATTGGGTTAACTGAGCTTGAAATACGCGCGAAAAGGCTTCGAAATTTGAGTGAAAAGACTTGGCAAGAAATTTCTTCGATTAAGCTTCGCCATGTCATATTATGAATATCGCAAAGATATATTTTTTCGTCTAACAAGGCAAAAACTACAAGATGAGGTTCTTACCTCAGTCAGGAGAAAATCACCAAGAGCATGCAACTACCCTACATTTTGGTCATGGCGTTTTCACAGACCGATCTATTTTTTGTTTGAATTTACCAGGAATTCAGACCCCCACAGAAACTTCAGTGACTAATCACAAGCAGGGACTTTATTCTTAACTGACGTCATCATTACAGCGGTAGAAGTGATGGGCTCCTGATGTGAGGTCGGCCATTTTTTCCCTTACCGATGCGCGCCCATGTAGACCGAAACCGACCTATCTCGCGGGAAAAAAAAAAAACTAAAAATAGACCGGTCTGTAAAAATGCTATGACCTAGGTTTACTATGGGAGTTGCACACTCCTAGTGATGGATTCCAGCCTCAGTAGAGTTCCCTTTGAAAAGTGCATGGCACCTACGAAACATTTGGGTGTTTCACGCAATTCCAGGAAAACTGATGATCATATAACGTATCTGTTTGGCGGTATGCGAGATGGGTTTTTAAACCCATAAAAACTATAACGCCGAGATACCGAATGTAAGCATCTTCAGGTTTAAACATGATTTGCACTCTTCGGCAAGTGGAGTGAAAGACTTTTTTTTCAAATCAATGTCGGGATATGGAATGGAAAACAGTGAATCGCGATTCCTCTTTAACTCTCCCTCAGAAGCTAAAAGTAGCTCAAGAAGCCCGAAATACGCATCCATAGCTACAGGTCACAAAATCAGCCCGTTCAGATTTATTCCTTGTTATACTCAGTGCCTCATTCCCCCCAGCAGGGTAACGTAATACGCGTAAATTGTCTAGCTTGATGCGCTATGGACACCAGTGTTATCAATCAAACAAAATCAAACCAAGTTTTACCGAACAGTCTCGAGTTTATTTTGGACTGGTTGAAATAAATGAGAGATTAGTTTTTCTCACCACAGTGAAGTTCGCACTGGAAAAAGTCGAAACTCAAACAATAGGCGAGTCTCTCAAAATTCCGAGAAAAAGTATCATTATAAAATCGAGAGAAGTTTTAACGGATTTAAATCAAGCTGTATAACAACGAATACGTTCGAGTTTGATCGGTAAGTGATGTTGCTTGTACAGAACATCCCAAAACTGACTTCCTTATAGGTCGTACAGCAAAGCCATGCTGTACATGTACACGGTAAAGAACATTTGTTTGTAGTGTCATGGTACGATTTAAAGTTCTACTTGGTGTCGGTATTTGGGCAGTTTCTTTGTCAACTAAATATAAAGGTGCGTTCTTGATCATTGTAGTCTATTCATAGGCTTGAAGGGAGGGAATCGAAGAACTGGTCGGGCGGGTCATGTAGCATTTCCTAAGGCAAATCACTAATAGACTGCTAGCAGGGAACTCCGCGTCTTAACTCGGCCAAGCATTACATCATTTGAGGAGGTTTTTGTGATACCTCGAATAATATGTTAAATGTTATCGGTGGAAGCCCAAATAATGCATTGTTTTAAACAAAATAACGACTAACTTACCGTTGCGCAGTAGCCTGTATTCAGTCGTTCGTTCTTCCAAACAAAAACTGTAGAGGTGCGTCTGTGTTTTACTGCTTATAACTGTGTTGCTCGCATAAATTATCCATCCTTAGAACCATTTCAGTTTTGCAGCATCTGACGTGCCAAGCGGAGAAAAAAGAAACGAAATGTTTGTCTGCGCGTGATCTTTGCGGAAGATCATTTAAAAACCAGAAATATGATTAATAAGGACATAATTATAGAGCATGAGCAAGAACTTGGTAAGAGAGGAAAACTTTTTTTCAGATAAATTACCGGTAAAAAATGACTCGAGGAGGAGTGGGCGGGTACAATTCTTACTAAAAAAACTCTTCTTCATGATGTAAACACGTATTTAAACATTAAGTAATTGTAGTCAGGAGATGACACTTTAAGTTTCTGGTTTGTCACTGACTGTTTTTAAGATGTGACTTCAAGACGTTTCAGTGAGTGCTTAGACCTTCTTCAGATGAAACTGAAAAGTTTTACACGTGATTCAATATACGAGCACCCTTGGAAGGTCACGTCTAAAACGTAAAAAAAAAAACATAGAGCACGTGAGTCGCATATTCACCACGAGATCGAAAAACAGTTCCTAAGTTTCCGTAACAGCTTGCTTCTCCTGCTCTGTCACCAATTTCAATTTGGATCGCTAGTGCTTTCTCAAGATACTCTTTAGCTTTGTCATATTCACCACGAGATAGAAACACAGTTCCTAAGTTTCCGTAACAGCGTGCTTCTCCTTCTTTGTCACCAATTTCTTTCTTGGTTGCAAGTGCTCTCTCAAGATATTCTATAGCTTTGTCATATTCACCACGAGATAGAAACACAGTTCCTAAGTTTCCGTAACAGCTTGCTTCTCCTGCTCTGTCACCAATTTCAATTTGGATCGCTAGTGCTTTCTCAAGATACTCTTTAGCTTTGTCATATTCACCACGAGATAGAAACACAGTTCCTAAGTTTCCGTAACAGCTTGCTTCTCCTGCTCTGTCACCAATTTCAATTCTGATCGTAAGTGCTTTCTCAAGATACTCTTTAGCTTTGTCATATTCTCCAAGAGATTTAAAGTTGACCCCTAAGTTCCCGTAATCTGCCCCTTCTCCTTTTTGTCACCAATTTCAATTCTGATCGCAAGTGCTTTCTCAGTATATTCTTTAGCTTTGTGATACTCTCCAAGAGACATAAACACGGTTCCTAAGTTTCCGTAACAGCTTGCTTCTCCTTCTCTGTCACCAATTTCAATTTGGATCGCTAGTGCTTTCTCAAGATACTCTTTAGCTTTGTCATATTCTCCAAGAGATTTAAAGTTATCCCCTAAGTTCCCGTAATCTGCCGCTTCTCCGTCTTTGTCACCAATTTCAATTTGGATCGCAAGTGCTTTCTCAGTATATTCTTTAGCTTTGTGATACTCTCCAAGAGACATAAACACGGTTCCTAAGTTTCCGTAACAGCTTGCTTCTCCTGCTCTGTCACCAATTTCAATTCTCATTGCAAGTGCTTTCTCAAGAAACTCATTAGCTTTGTCATATTTACCAAGAGATAAAAACACAGTTCCTAAGTTTCCGTAACAGCTCGCTTCTTCTGCTCTGTCACCAATTTCAATTGTGATAGCAAGTGCTTCCCCAAGATATTCTATAGCTTTATCGTATTTACCAAGAGATTCAAACACAACTCCTAAGTTTCCGTAAGCGACTGCTTCTCCTCTCCTGTCACCAATTTCTCTCATGATATTGATCGCTTTCTCATAAAGTTTTCCTGCCTCTACATATTTAAATTGTTTTTCATAGATCATGGCTAGTTCTAATAATAGAATGCCTTCATCTTCGCCTGTTTTTCCAAGCTCTAGGTAAATGTCAAGAAGTTGCTTGCCGCATTTTATGGCATTTGTGTAATCAAAGATAAGACAATACGCCATCAAGATTGTTTTATAGATAGCAGTGCTAACTAATTTAACAACCTGCTCCTCCTTTTCTTTCGGCATCACATTATTTACGAAAATCAAACATTCTTTACAGACCTCTATAGCTTTTACACCCCGACCGGTGTTGAGAAGGAAAGTTGCAATAGCCAAACCAACACAGATGACTTGAAAAACGTAGTCTAGATTGTTCATTTCGTCCTCCTCTATAGGCCCTGTAAAAAGGAAATACCACTCAGGCTCTATAGTGTAAAATAACATTATACTTTTTTACTTCTCTTCTCCTACGTGTATAAATGACTACCGGCGAACTTAATGCTGGAGGTGAGCCTGGTATTGGCTCCTAGCTGTTCGTTTTATGCAAGATGGGACACGTTGGTTTGACTCAGACTAGAAGGTTTTCACCTCGTGCTCAGACTTTATGAAACTTTTCCATTATAAAGAGAATAACCTGAAGAAATCTTCTCAAAGTCCTTAATAATTCATCAAGTTTAAACAAAGGAAATCATGACCGTGACGGTGTTTGGATATCTGATCTTAATTAGCATAGATTTTTACGATTTCATTTCTCCGTTTTCTTCTCGTTTTACTTTCTATTGAGAACATCTATCAAACACTCAAGACAGTGTTTGACCACATATCCAAATACCTCGAAGTTCGTCAAAAATACTCTGCTGCGCGTCGTATTTTCAACTCTCTTCTCGGTGTTTGAAAATGTGGTCAAACACGGCTTTTCATGTTTGATATATTATGTAAATCCCCCCGCCCCTTTCTCTACTGAATGTGTTATCCACCGTGAATAGGAGGGATCAGTACTGCGAGCACACTTTAATTATCTTGACTCCTGTGCCGGCTGAAAACGGCCTTGACCAACATTGTCCTTTGTTCCACTTCTGACGTCAACACCATTGACCATAATTGGCATTACTTCTACTCAAGGTCCGCAACAGGAAAAGATCTTTCCAGTAATGCCCAGATCAGAGTGATTGGGTTAACTGAGCTTGAAATACGCGCGAAAAGGCTTCGAAATTTGAGTGAAAAGACTTGGCAAGAAATTTCTTCGATTAAGCTTCGCCATGTCATATTATGAATATCGCAAAGATATATTTTTTCGACTAACAAGGCAAAAACTACAAGATGAGGTTCTTACCTCAGTCAGGAGAAAATCACCAAGAGCATGCAACTACCCTACATTCCGGTCATGGCGTTTTCACAGACCGATCTATTTTTTGTTTGAATTTACCAGGAATTCAGACCCCCACAGAAACTTCAGTGACTAATCACGAGCAGGGACTTTATTGTTAACTGACGTCATCATTACACCGGTAGAAGTGATGGGCTCCTGATGTGAGGTCGGCCATTTTTTCCCTTACCGATGCGCGCCCATGTAGACCGAAAAAGACCTATCTCGCGGGAAAAGAAGCCTAAAAATAGACCGGTCTGTAAAAGTGGTATGACCTAGGTTTACTATGGGAGTTGCACACTCCTAGTGATGGATTCCAGCCTCAGTAGAGTTCCCTTTGAAAAGTGCATGGCACCTACGAAACATTTGGGTGTTTCACGCAATTCCAGGAAAACTGATGATCATATAACGTATCTGTTTGGCGGTATGCGAGATGGGTTTTTAAACCCATAAAAACTATAACGCCGAGATACCGAATGTAAGCATCTTCAGGTTTAAACATGATTTGCACTCTTCGGCAAGTGGAGTGAAAGACTTTTTTTTCAAATCAATGTCGGGATATGGAATGGAAAACAGTGAATCGCGATTCCTCTTTAACTCTCCCTCAGAAGCTAAAAGTAGCTCAAGAAGCCCGAAATACGCATCCATAGCTACAGGTCACAAAATCAGCCCGTTCAGATTTATTCCTTGTTATACTCAGTGCCTCATTCCCCCCAGCAGGGTAACGTAATACGCGTAAATTGTCTAGCTTGATGCGCTATGGACACCAGTGTTATCAATCAAACAAAATCAAACCAAGTTTTACCGAACAGTCTCGAGTTTATTTTGGACTGGTTGAAATAAATGAGAGATTAGTTTTTCTCACCACAGTGAAGTTCGCACTGGAAAAAGTCGAAACTCAAACAATAGGCGAGTCTCTCAAAATTCCGAGAAAAAGTATCATTATAAAATCGAGAGAAGTTTTAACGGATTTAAATCAAGCTGTATAACAACGAATACGTTCGAGTTTGATCGGTAAGTGATGTTGCTTGTACAGAACATCCCAAAACTGACTTCCTTATAGGTCGTACAGCAAAGCCATGCTGTACATGTACACGGTAAAGAACATTTGTTTGTAGTGTCATGGTACGATTTAAAGTTCTACTTGGTGTCGGTATTTGGGCAGTTTCTTTGTCAACTAAATATAAAGGTGCGTTCTTGATCATTGTAGTCTATTCATAGGCTTGAAGGGAGGGAATCGAAGAACTGGTCGGGCGGGTCATGTAGCATTTCCTAAGGCAAATCACTAATAGACTGCTAGCAGGGAACTCCGCGTCTTAACTCGGCCAAGCATTACATCATTTGAGGAGGTTTTTGTGATACCTCGAATAATATGTTAAATGTTATCGGTGGAAGCCCAAATAATGCATTGTTTTAAACAAAATAACGACTGACTTACCGTTGCGCAGTAGCCTGTATTCAGTCGTTCGTTCTTCCAAACAAAAACTGTAGAGGTGCGTCTGTGTTTTACTGCTTATAACTGTGTTGCTCGCATAAATTATCCATCCTTAGAACCATTTCAGTTTTGCAGCATCTGACGTGCCAAGCGGAGAAAAAAGAAACGAAATGTTTGTCTGCGCGTGATCTTTGCGGAAGATCATTTAAAAACCAGAAATATGATTAATAAGGACATAATTATAGAGCATGAGCAAGAACTTGGTAAGAAAGGAAAACTTTTTTTCAGATAAATTACCGGTAAAAAATGACTCGAGGAGGAGTGGGCGGGTACAATTCTTACTAAAAAAAACTCTTCTTCATGATGTAAACACGTATTTAAACATTAAGTAATTGTAGTCAGGAGATGACACTTTAAGTTTCTGGTTTGTCACTGACTGTTTTTAAGATGTGACTTCAAGACGTTTCAGTTAGTGCTTAGACCTTCTTCAGATGAAACTGAAAAGTTTTACACGTGATTCAATATACGAGCACCCTTGGAAGGTCACGTCTAAAACGTAAAAAAAAAAACATAGAGCACGTGAGTCGCGCACTACATTTCTAAGTTTCTAAGCGCGTTCGTTTAACGAGCTGTCTTTTTGAGAAGAAAAGAGAGAAGAAGAAGAGAAGACGAGAAGAGATATTCCATATCTAAAAAGGAACTATGCATTATTTTGTTTATCATATAGACATACTAATAACGACGTTTTGGACGATTTTCCGAAGATTTCCGACCAATTTCTGAAGATTTCCGATCAAAGATTCTCCTTCCGAACAATTTCCGAAAATGTGGAAGATTACTGAAGATTGCTGAAGACTTTCGAGGAAGATTCGAAGATTTTTCGATCATACACCAACAAATTTAAGTACAGTTTAAGGTTCAAACATGATATCAGTGAAGTCATCAATATCTTCACAAAGATATGGAAAATACGCCATCCGAGTCCCGGATGTAGTTTCGTATGAATTTTACGAGTGGTGTATTTTCCAGTAAAACACTCGTGTCTATATAATAAAAAAAACTTTCAGTTTCAACTGATGAAGTTGTAAGCACTAAACGAAGCGTGTTGATAAACAACAACTTTAAGAACAGTCAGTGGCAAACTGGTAACTTACCATGTACCCGTGGGGGGGGGGGTAGTGTACTCCCTATAATATCCTATACGGGGGGGGTCCGCCCAAAAGGAGTACCTTTCTCAGGACTCAGGGATATAAAAGGGTAGGGATTACACAAGTTGAGGTATATGAAAGGGTGGGGAAATGGGAGTATCTTGACTCCTGCCGGAACATGAACTGAATATAAATACTTGATTTTTGGTTAACATCTCTTCTGGTAATGCTTGATGTTTTTCCGCAATATTTTTCATTAACTTCATTCCAAGGGTTTAGAAAACGGATACAGTGTTCTTAAGAAGGTGTGTGAAAGGGATGCCTTGTTCAATAATAGGTATCCAAATAGGGTAGCTTTTCTGTCAAAATGGTATACAAAAGGGTAAGAGGCTGGACCTCCGGCCAGAGCTTCCCCGTTAAAAACGTACTAGAGTAACATAAGTTTGATTTGGATTACACAAGTTGAGGTATATGAAAGGGTGGGGAAATGGGAGTATCTTGACTCCTGCCGTAACATAAACTGAATATAAATACTTGATTTTTGGTTAACATCTCTTCTGGTAATGCTTGATGTTCTCCCGTAATATTTTTCATTAACTTTATTCCAAATGTTCAGAAAACGGATGCAGTATTTTTAAGAAGGTGTGTGAAAAATGGTATACAAGAGGGTAAGGGGTTGGACCTCCGGCCAGAGCTTCCCCGTTAAAAACGTAGTAGAGTACCATTAGCCTGCAGTGCAGGAGTATTTTGTCCAGCGAGCGCACGCATTTTGATAAGGCAAGCGCCACCTTGGATTCAAACTCGCAAGAGACGAAAAGAGGTCCTAAGGTGTAGGAGTACCGATAGCACGTGAACAGATGGAAAACACCTGAACTGCAGGCTAGAGTACCATGCAAAACCTTTCTTATAAAAATAAGTTTGATTTGGATGAAAATGAATTTGTATGCAGAACTCATTTTCCTACGAATGGTTTCGTACGAAGACTCGTTTTACACAGAGGCGAAAGGCAATCGCAAATGGCCTATTGGCCTGTTCAGAAAATATCGCGCCAGACTATGTTTAGCACGCGCGAGTCCCGCGATGCGTTTCTCCAATTTTGCATGTCGCCCTCTAACAGTGCGCGTTTAACGTGCTGCCTTTTTGAATCACGTGTAAAGCCTTTCAGATTCAACCCATAAACCGTTAAGCACTAAACGAAACGTGTTGAGGTAACATCTTAAAAACAGTCAGTGATAAATTAGTAACTTATAATGTAAACAGGTCTTTGCTCGCGCTTTGAACGCCCACCCGGCGATCAACCACCAGTCCCTCATTACCGCTTGTAGATTTGATCGAGGAGACGCAAATTTTTTTTTTTTTTTTTTTTAAAATTCAGTTAACGATTCTTCACGTTGATACTGGTTTGGAAACAGTCGCCATCATTACTAAGGACGCCGTGTATTTCGATAGAAACAAATAATATGCTTCTGATTTTGATAGTAGATCAATCAGTATGATTTATGTTTTAAAAGAAAAGAAAGTTTAAAAAACCCGAATTTTTAGCAAGTCGTCATGATGAGAGCATATAGTGCGTGTAAGCAAACAATTTATACTTACGTTTTAAGGAGATTGCGACAACACTGACAAACTCGTTGAAGGTCCCCCATTGTGGCCGCCATGTTGAAGGCTTGGGCGCCATGCATGACTCAAGTTTAGATGCAAATAAATTTTCATTAAATAGCACCGCCCTAACAGCGAGCTAAGGTAGCCGAATGCTATGTTAGATGATTCGCGAGTTAATTAATCGTTTGAAATTAATCCGAAAAACGGCAAGATATTTGTTTACCTGAAATATTAGGGAGTTTAAGCAAACTACGACGACGGCGGCAAAGAGAATGTCACCAAACATAAGGTTGAATGAGCAAAACAATGGCTGTGCACGTGCGTTATAAATCTTTGTACATTTCTTTGCCGTCCTCTGCACAACAACAACAACATGAAATGAACAAGTTCTGTGTAGTCTGAGGAACGCGAACGACAACGGCTAATTTTCGTAATTCCATTTGAAATGGAACGCTCTGGTTGCATGGTTAGCCTGAGCACGTTTTCAGAGCCATTGGGGTACTGAACAGATCAAGATAATCGCGAATTTCGCTGGTAAAATAAAAATTGATTTTTGACTCGACGCAGTCCTCGGCGTCGCCGTCGTCGTTGCTTAAGCCGCCTATTTAGTCATCATGGCGCTCACGCCCGCCCACGCAATTGACATAAAACTCATGATGGCAATTTCTAAACAGGCCATTTCATAGATATGGCGCTGTGTTGTCCATCGAATAGGTTGATCTCCCTGTACTTCTTAATATCTACAAATTACTTCGCTGCGACTTGATTAACGCGAGCTTTTTCAAACACGGTAACAACGTAACCCTTATTATGCAAAATCCCGGTGCAAAATCGATACATCAAACAATGGTTTTTTCTCGCCTAGTCAGGGATTCTTTATAAGCTTTCAAACACAGATAGATTACCTTATAAATGATAAAAAAAAACACAGTTTTCTTCTTCTGCCTTTGTTGATTTTTACTTTCAACAGTGTTTTCTCGGATCCTGAGCTTTCATAAATCAGCCTCAAACTACATCATAATACAGGTGAACTGCATAGAAATAACAAAGCATGTAAAGTTACATGTGCGCAGTGATGTCACAACATGGCGGCTGACATTGTTTCAAAGAAAATAATGACTAACATCCTGTTGCGCAGAACACAACCAAGACATGTTTGCTTCACTGCGCGATGGTTTCCAAGATTTATAATCTACCTTAATCTGACATATGCGCCAGCAGATCACATTAGTAAGGGGATACCCATAGAAAAAGCACGGGCTGCTCGTCGGATATTTTGATAAGAACAAAAGTGTAGCAGCTCTCGTAAGCTTGTAATTCTCTTCATAGTTAGCAGCTGTTGTTGTTTTTGAAGGGGTATCAAGCCATTCACGTGAGACCTTACGAGAGCTGCTACCTCACCCGAACACAACCCCTAAGAGGTACCAAGATCCTGTTTTGTGGGCGTGGCTTGCAATTTATTTCTCCTCTAAGAGATACCAATTCTTACATAACTCATTAAAGCTTGTTCTATTTCTTCGGTTCAATACTCGGAAAGGTGCCGAAACAGTTCCCACCGTGGACCTTTTGAGGCTTAACACCCTAAGAGGCACGAAAACTACTTTTTTAACCCCTAAAAGGTGCGACAAGCACCCCCCGTCCTTTTTATATGGGAGTCCCCCTCCGGGTGTTAGTCAATGAGAAAGCAGTGACCACAGCGTATGATAATAAAAACATCAACCAACTTTATTTAAAGAGGCTCGACCAATTACGTTGGTTCTTTTACAGTTGACTTTAAAAGTAAAATATAAAACTACGAAAAAGATA
This sequence comes from Orbicella faveolata, assembly GCF_042242905.1. Taxonomy (NCBI): domain Eukaryota; kingdom Metazoa; phylum Cnidaria; class Anthozoa; order Scleractinia; family Merulinidae; genus Orbicella; species Orbicella faveolata. The sequence goes on from NW_028301554.1 coordinate 1,373,413, forward strand.
TTACAATATATCAAAGATATAAGAAAGCAAATGTATTACAAACGTATCAATGTAAGCCGCAATCATACAAATGTCGCCGACAGCAAATTAACGATCGTGACATGGTAGCAAAAAGTGTTTTAATATATGTGTTTACTTTTCCTAAGACTACCTAAGCTAAGTCATCGTTACATCTTGCAAATGAAAATAACATGGGATATTCCTACAGGCAGAAGAGACAAAAATTGACTTTTTACAAGCGCGCCCGAGGAACTGAACTTTATTTACACATCTTATTTTTTTTTGGTTTTTTTTACTACGGTTTACTAAAACATTTTATTGTAATTAAAATAAGTTTATAAGGGAGATAGGACCCTGCGCGCGCTCTGATTGGTCGAAAAGCCATGTTTTATCACAATACAAAACAGAAAAAGCGTGTTTTATTGTTTTTCGCCACATTACCTCTATTCAGCATTTTTGTTAGAGATGGAGAGAAACATTTTCTTTGCTTCTACTTGCGGCATGTAAAATCTACATCATGAAGCAAATAAAGAAACCTAAGCCGAGTATTACATTGTGATGAAACACACCGGACATTTGAGAACACTCAAGAAATGTAGAAAGAACTCCCCTGCGAGTCGTGTTTTCTACATCTCCCTCGTGTTCTCAAATAACTGTCGTGTTTTATCACAGTGTAATACACGGCGTGTAAAACTTAAACACTGCGCCGTTTTACAAGGAGGAAAGCTCTGTATAGTAAGTGGGTTTATCAATAACAGAGAACCATTTACTTAGTACATGAGAAATCTTGGGCAACAGGGTGCCCCTTGGTGGAGCAGAACTTAATTTGAAGGCATGGAGAATATATCACTACCCATCCCTAGCCGGGATAAATAGAGACGTAGAGAGAAAGAGCAAACTCTAGGTGGCCAATGTCTGCTGTGGTCAGACTGGACAACTCTTCTGATATAAACGCTAAGTACAGGCTGGTTCGAGGAGGATGGGGGTAACCGTTCAACCAGCGACGACTTTTTACCATGTAAACCAGCCAAATGTTGATTTAGTTTATCTTAACGACCCAAGGTTTTCAAGTTTGCTGAATCCTCTTGCCAGTGATCTTCAGTTCTGTCCTAAGCTCAAAATGCCGATCCTCCCTTCTTATTGCCATACATTTCCGTTGATATTAGCTCTGAGAATTTAAGAGTTCATCAAGACAATATCTCCTAGTTGATGACTTTCGTTCTTCTCATCTTCTGTTTGTTTAAAATTTCATGGTCTTATAAGGGGAAATCAGGATTTGATCACTTATTACTGACTACTTAGTCACTGATTACTTGTTACTACTTTCCTATCACATCAATCAGTCTTGTCACGGAGTTATTCACACAAAAATTGAAATGTCGCTTTGGCTCAAACTTGTTCGTACTCAGGACAAAAGCCGAGGGGAAAATACCTCGTGGTGGCCATCTTGTATTTCAATGTCAGACCCAAGTACGAGGCTGATGCACAACGTTTCTGTAAGAACATAAAAATAACCAGTTACTGTGAGTAAGCAATAGATTCACTCGTCACCTGAAATGGTTTCCTTCTTCATGTAAACAGGGTAAAGTCCCTCGGAGACTCCTATGTAAAAAGGACGGGAGTGCTTGTGGGAAATTTTGAAAAGAGCCCCTAAGAGGTTCCAAGATCCTATTTTGTGGGCGTGGCTTGAATTTTTTTCACCACTAAAAGGTACCAATTTTAAAACAACAAATTAACTGACACTTTCATAATTTTTAATAGCGTTAAAGACGATTGCTCCAAATACCTTCTACTCGTAAAGTTGAAAATCAACTATACCCGTCATATTTTTTTTTGGCTCAAAACCCTATAACGTACCGCGGAAGCTCCCACCGAGCGAGGTACCGAAACCTTTTCTTAAACCCTAAAAGGTACGACAAGCACCCCCGTCGCCCCCGCAGGTAAAGTAGCTTCAAGTAAGCCTTCATAGAATATTACAAACGCTACTTCCTTAGTTGTATTAAGCTAATTCTGATCTAAAAGATACCACCAACAACGTTTGGGTCTTACTTGGCGCGATCCGAGAGATTAAAACGAGTGCTCATTGGCCATGGATTAACAACTAACGTGATTTTACAGCACTGAGAAATATGCCAGCGGTTGCTATGGCTGTTATATAATACCAGAGATACTACGCGCGCTCTGATTGGTCAATAGAGTTGACAAACCTATATTCTATTGTACCGTTAAAAACCCAGTTTCTGAATCTGGCAGCACTAAAGGATAGGACGCAAATTGCCCGACTTAAGTTTGTAAGTCGTATTTTGGTCATAATCCAAAAGAATATTTCACTATTACAGACGATTTTAGTGTAAACACTGATGAATTATTGATTAAAAAAGAATTTGAATGAAGTCCATATCTTTGAATTTTTAACCGACTTTGAAAAGGTACCACGTCGCCTTCGATCATTGGCCAACCTTTTTTACTGAAATACATAGGCCTGGCTGCTGAAATCCAACCATCAGAAGATTAACCCAGTCGAGAGTTGATCACATGGTAAAAACTCCTTTCATTTACAAAGAACTTTTCTGACAGTGCATTGTACGCCCTCCAAATTAAATTAGTTCATATTAAAAGACATTCTCAAATAGTTGAAGCAATCTTGAAACAGAATTGGCATGATTTGCCGGGATCTTGCTACTTGTAATGAAATGCAAGTTAAAGGATACTGGCTTCAAAACACAAGAATGATAAAATTATTGTTATCTTATCTGAAAACTTACCCTTATTTTCCAAATTTAAATGACACGTTATCTCCAATTAACATAAACGGTGCCCACTGCCTCACTTCAGGCCAGCCGTTACTCCGCATCCATTTCATGGCCTCGTGAAGAGATTCACTGGCACTCTGTCCACCTAGAAGATGCTCGTAAAAGCGACTCATGAACTGCTCTGTTGCTTCGTCCTCTAGAGCCCACAGTGCCACTAACACTGAGCGTGCACCAGATCCTAAGAACGCTCGAGAAATTCCGATAACTCCCTCGGCTCTGATCTTCCCACGTCCACTGTGACAACAACTAAGTACAACAAGTTTAGCTCGAAGTTGAACTTCTGAAATGTCAGACATTGTCAAAAGGTACTCTTCTTCTGTAGGAAACTTCTTAGTAGACCGCCCAGGACAGAGGACAATTTCTCCTCTTTCGGCATCACCATGTGCGGCAAAATGTATCAGACCTGCTGAATGTAGCATTTCAAGCACCGCCTGCTTGGTTGCTTTCTCTCCTAACAAAGGCTGAACACCTAGCAGTCGCCCAATCATCTCTGCCTCCTTTCTTGCAAAGGGCAATGGTTTGAAGGTTGTACGACGACTATTGTAACGCACTCTACCAACCTCAGGATCACCGACTATCAGAACACCACACTGACTGTGATAGTCAGTAGGACTGTCCTGGATGCATTTGAGAGTGGTCAAGGAAGGAACAATGCGAATCCTAAACGTGTCTGATAAGTACTTTCCACTGTCATCAAGTAAAGCTGGAAATGGAACATGGCACAAGCAGGGATCAGGAACAATGATGATCTCGGACCCCTCAAGTAAGTCGGCCACAGGAGCGATGATCATATTGTAGAACAAGGTTAGATTCTGTTCGGGATCATCCTCACCCCTTCCTTGTCGCAAAGCTGCGAGCTCCTCCTCATGAGAGATATCTGGTTTTGGCTCAATATCATTTAAAGATCGATCTTCGCAATCCTCTTCGGATAAAATACCAAAGCTGCGGAAGCGTTTAGCAAAAAACTCTTCCAAGCTGTCAGATGATCCGGCAGCGATATCACTTTCATTTACTGTTATTGTTCGAAAATGCATGACTCCGCTTGTTTTGATAATCCACAAAAACATTTTCTTGTTATGATTAGAAATGTACAGACAAGAGCAGTTGCTTTCATGTTTCACAATATTCTCTATGCCAATCCAAGATTGCGGATCAGCAGAGATTTGCCTTTCAACAGAGTACCGAGTTGCCATCAAGTCTGCCAAGGCCCTAGCGCGTGCCAGCTCTGTAACATAAAGGGCTTTGTTAGGATTCCCCCGAAAAACAAGGAAGAGAGCGAAAATCCGATGAGGAAAGCTGTGAATATCTGAAAGCGATACTTTAAATTGATCGTTGTCTCTTAGAAAAGCACGCAAACTTTCGCTTTTTTCCATGCTCAAGACCAGACACTCAAAAGCTTCCTGGATCTTTTCTTGGGCTATCTTCACGACTGTAAGTTCATGAAGGCATGCAAACTCTTTGTCTAGGTGTCCAATATCTTGATTAATTGAAAGTGCCTTCTCGAGATAACCTTCAGCAACGACGGGCTCACCAATCGAACTAAACAATGATCCTAAGTTGAAGTATTCTGCTGCTTCTCCTTTTCTGTCACCAATTTCTTTACTTATCACAAGTCCTTTCTTAAAATATTCCTTAGCTTTTTCATATTCACCCAGAGATTGAAACACAGATCCTAAGTTTCCGTAACAGCCTGCTTCTCCTGCTCTGTCGTCAATTTCAACTGTGATTGCAAGTGCTTTGTCAAGATTTTCTTTAGCTTTCTCATATTCACCACGAAATAGAAACTTAGTTCCGAAGTTTATATAATCTCTTGCTTCTCCTTCTCTGTCACCAATTTCACACCTGATCGCAAGTGCTTTGGCATGATATTCTTTAGCTCTGCCATATTCCTGAGCCTGTTGAAACACAGTTCCTAAGTTCCCGTAATCTGCCGCTTCTCCTTCTTTGTCACCAATTTCAATTTTGATCGCAAGTGCTTTCTCAAGATACTCTTTAGCTTTGTCATATTCTCCAAGAGACATAAACACGGTTCCTAAGTTTCCGTAACAGGTTGCTTCTCCTGCTCTGTCACCAATTTCAATTTGGATCGCTAGTGCTTTCTCAAGATACTCTTTAGCTTTGTTATATTCACCACGAGATCGAAACACAGTTCCTAAGTTTCCGTAACAGGTTGCTTCTCCTGCTCTGTCACCAATTTCAATTTGGATCGCCAGTGCTTTCTCAAGATACTCTTTAGCTTTGTCATATGCACCACGAGATAGAAACACAGTTCCTAAGTTTCCGTAACAGCTCGCTTCTCCCGCTCTGTCACCAGTTTCAATTGTGATAGCAAGTGCTTCCCCAAGATATTCTATAGCTTTATCGTGTTCACCAAGAGATTCAAACACAACTCCTAAGTTTCCGTAAGCGACTGCTTCTCCTCTCCTGTCACCAATTTCTCTCATGATATTGATCGCTTTCTCATAAAGTTTTCCTGCCTCTACATATTTAAATTGTTTTTCATAGATCATGGCTAGTTCTAATAATAGAATGCCTTCATCCTCGCCTGTTTTTCCACGCTCTAGGTAAATGTCAAGAAGTTGCTTGCCGTATTTTATGGCATTTGTGTAATCAAAGATAACACAATACGCCATAAAGATTGTTTTATAGATAGCAGTGCTAACTAATTTAACAACCTGCTCCTCCTTTTCTTTCGGCATCACATTATTTACGAAAATCAAACATTCTTTACAGACCTCTATAGCTTTTACACCCCGACCGGTGTTGAGAAGGAAAGTTGCAATAGCCAAACCAACACAGATGACTTGAAAAACGTAGTCTAGATTGTTCATTTTGTCCTCCTCTATAAGCCCTGTAAAAAGAAAATACCACTCAAGCTCTATAGTGTAAAATAACATTATACTTTTGTACTTCTCTTCTCCTAAGTGTATAAATGAGTACTGGCGAACTTAATGCTGGAGGTGAGCCTGGTATTGGCTCCTAGCTGTTCGTTTTATGCAAGATGGGACACGTTGGTTTGACACAGACTAGAAGGTTTTCACCTCGTGCTCAGACTTTATGAAACTTTTCCATTATAAAGAAAATAACCTGAAGAAATCTTCTCAAAGTCCTTAATAATTCATCTAGTTTAAACAAAGGAAATCATGACCGTGACGGTGTTTGGATATCTGATCTTAATTAGTATAGATTTTTACGATTTCATTTCTCCGTTTTCTTCTTAGTTTTACTTTCCATTGAGAACATCTATCAAACACTCAAGACAGTGTTTGACCACATATCCAAATACCTCGAAGTTCGTCAAAAATACTCTGCTGCGCGTCGTATTTTCAACTCTCTTCTCGGTGCTTGAAAATGTGGTCAAACACGGCTTTTCATGTTTGATATATTATGTAAATCCCCCGCCCCTTTCTCTACTGAATGTATTATCCACCGTGAATAGGAGGGATCAGTATTGCAAGCACACTTTAATTATCTTGACTCCTGTGCCGGCCGAAAACGGCCTTGACCAACATTGTCTTTTGTTCCACTTCTGACGCCAACACCATTGACTATAATTGGCATTACTTCTACTCAAGGTCCGCAACAGGAAAAGATCTTTCCAATAATGCCCAGATCAGAGTGATTGGGTTAACTGAGCTTGAAATACGCGCGAAAAGGCTTCGAAATTTGAGTGAAAAAACTTGGCAAGAAATTTCTTCGATTAAGCTTCGCCATGTCATATTATGAATATCGCAAAGATATATTTTTTCGACTAACAAGGCAAAAACTACAAGATGAGGTTCTTACCTCAGTCAGGAGAAAATCACTAAGAGCATGCAACTACCCTACATTCCGGTCATGGCGTTTTGACAGACCGATCTATTTTTTGTTTGAATTTACCAGGAATTCAGACCCCCACAGAAACTTCAGTGACTAATCACAAGCAGGGACTTTATTCTTAACTGACGTCATCATTACACCGGTAGAAGTGATGGGCTCCTGATGTGAGGTCGGCCATTTTTTCCCTTACCGATGCGCGCCCATGTAGACCGAAACCGACCTATCTCGCGGGAAAAGAAGCCTAAAAATAGACCGGTCTGTAAAAATGCTATGACCTAGGTTTACTATGGGAGTTGCACACTCCTAGTGATGGATTCCAGCCTCAGTAGAGTTCCCTTGGAAACGTGCATGGCACCTACGAAACATTTGGGTGTTTCACGCAATTCCAGGAAAACTGATGATCATATAACGTATCTGTTTGGCGATATGCGAGATGGGTTTTTAAACCCATAAAAACTATAACGCCGAGATACCGAATGTAAGCATCTTCAGATTTAAACATGATTTGCACTCTTCGGTAAGTGGAGTGAAAGACTTTTTTTTCAAATCAATGTCGGGATATGGAATGGAAAACAGTGAATCGCGATTCCTCTTTAACTCTCCCTCAGAAGCTAAAAGTAGCTCAAGAAGCCCGAAATACGCATCGATAGTTACAGGTCACAAAATCAGCCCGTTCAGATTTATTCCTTGTTATACTCAGTGCCTCATTCCCCCCAGCAGGGTAACGTAATACGCGTAAATTGTCTAGCTTGATGCGCTATGGACACCCATGTTATCAATCAAACAAAATCAAACCAAGTTTTACCGAACAGTCTCGAGTTTATTTTGGACTGGTTGAAATAAATGAGAGATTAGTTTTTCTCACCACAGTGAAGTTCGTACTGGAAAAATTCGAAACTGAAACAGTAGGCGAGTCTCTCAAAATTCCGAGAAAAAGTATCATTATAAAATCGAGAGAAGTTTTAACGGATTTAAATCAAGCTGTATAACAACGAATACGTTCGAGTTTGATCGGTAAGTGATGTTGCTTGTACAGAACATCCCAAAACAGACTTCCTTATAGGTCGTACAGCAAAGCCATGCTGTACATGTACACGGTAAAGAACATTTGTTTGTAGTGTCATGGTACGATTTAAAGTTCTACTTGATGTCGGTATTTGGGCAGTTTCTTTGTCAACTAAATATAAAGGTGCGTTCTTGATCATTGTAGTCTATTCATAGGCTTGAAGGTAGGGAATCGAAGAACTGGTCGGGCGGGTCATGTAGCATTTCCTAAGGCAAATCACTAATAGACTGCTAGCAGGGAACTCCGCGTCTTAACTCGGCCAAGCATTACATCATTTGAGGAGGTTTTTGTGATATCTCGAATAATATGTTAAATGTTATCAGTGGAAGCCCAAATAATGCATTGTTTTAAACAAAATAACGAATAACTTACCGTTGCGCAGTAGTCTGTGTTCAGTCTTTCGTTCTTCCAAACAAAAACTGTAGAGGTGCGTCTGTGTTTTACTGCTTATAACTGTGTTGCTCGCATAAATTATCCATCCTTAGAACCATTTCAGTTTTGCAGCATCTGACGTGCCAAGCGGAAACAAAAGAAACGAAATGTTTGTCTGCGCGTGATCTTTGCAGAAGATCATTTAAAAACCAGAAATATGATTAATAAGGACATAATTATAGAGCATGAGCAAGAACTTGGTAAGAAAGGAAAACTTTTTTTCAGATAAATTACCGGTAAAAAATGACTCGAGGAGGAGTGGGCGGGTACAATTCTTACTAAAAAACTCTTCTTCATGATGTAAACACGTATTGAAACATTAAGTAATTGTAGTCAGGAGATGACACTTTAAGTTTCTGGTTTGTCACTGACTGTTTTTAAGATGTGACTTCAAGACGTTTCAGTTAGTGCTTAGACCTTCTTCAGATGAAACTGAAAAGTTTTACACGTGATTCAATATACGAGCGCCCTTGGAAGGTTACGTCTAAAACATAAAAAAAACATAGCGCACGTGAGTCGCGCACTACATTTCTAAGTTTCTAAGCGCGTTCGTTTAACGAGCTGTCTTTTTGAGAAGAAAAGAGAAGAGAAGACGAGAAGAGATATTCCATATCGAAAAAGGAACTATGCATTATTTTGTTTATCATATAGACATACTAATGACGACGTTTTGGACGATTTTCCGAAGATTTCCGACCAATTTCTGAAGATTTCCGATCAAAGATTCTCCTTCCGAACAATTTCCGAAAATGTGGAAGATTACTGAAGATTGCCGAAGACTTTCGAGGAAGATTCGAAGATGTTTCGATCATGCACCAACAAATTTAAGTACAGTTTAAGGTTCAAACATGATATCAGTGAAGTCATCAATATCTTCACTAATGAGGATATGGAAAATACGCCATCCGAGTCCCGGGTGTAGTTTCGTATGAATTTTACGAGTGGTGTATTTTCCAGTAAAACACTCGTGTCTATATAATGAAAAAAACTTTCAGTTTCAACTGATGAAGTTGTAAGCGCTAAACGAAGCGTGTTGATGAAGAACAACTTTGAGAACAGTCAGTGGCAAATTGTTACCTTACGATGTACCCGGGGGGGAGTGTACTCCCTATAATAGCCTATACGGGGGGTTCCGCCCGAAAGGAGTACCTTTCTCAGGCCTCAGGGATATAAAAGGGTAGGGATTACACAAGTTGAGGTATATGAAAGGGTGGGGAAATGGGAGTATCTTGACTCCTGCCGGAACAACTGAATACAAATACTTGATTTTTGGTTAACATCTCTTCTGGTAATGCTTGATGTTCTCCCGTAATATTTTTCATTAACTTCATTCCAAATGTTCAGAAAACGGATGCAGTGTTTTTAAGAAAGTGTGTGAAAAATGGTATACAAAAGGGTAAGAGGCTGGACCTCCGGCCAGAGCTTCCCCGTTAAAAACGTACTAGAGTAACATAAGCCTGCAGTGCAGGAGTATTTTGACGAGCGAGCGCACGCATTTTGATAAGGCAAGCGCCACCTTGGATTCAAACTCGCAAGAGACGAAAAGTGGTCCTAAGGTGTAGGAGTACCGATAACACGTAAACATACGGAAAACGCCTGAACTGCAGGCTAGAGTACCATGCAAAACCTTTCTTATAAAAATAAGTTTGATTTGGATGAAAATGAATTTGTATGCAGAACTCATTTTCCTACGAATGGTTTCGTACGAAGACTCGTTTTACACAGAGGCGAAAGGCAATCGCAAATGGCCTATTGGCCTGTTCAGAAAATATCGCGCCAGACTATGTTTAGCACGCGCGTGAGTCCCGCGATGCGTTTCTCCAATTTTGCATGTCGCCCTCTAACAGTGCGCGTTTAACGTGCTGCCTTTTTGAATCACGTGTAAAGCCTTTCAGATTCCACCCATAAACCGTTAAGCACTAAACGAAACGTGTTCAGGTAACATCTTAAAAACAGTCAGTGACAAATTAGTAACTTATAATGTAAACAGGTCTTTGCTCGCGCTTTGAACGCCCACCCGGCGATCAACCACCAGTCCCTCATTACCGCTTGTAGATTTGATCGAGGAGACGCAAATTTAAAAAAAAAAAAAAAAAAGTTCAGTTAACGATTCTTCACGTTGATACTGGTTTGGAAACAGTCGGCATCATTACTAAGGACGCCGTGTATTTCGATAGAAGCAAATAATATGCTTCTGATTTTGATAGTAGATCAATCAGTATGATTTATGTTTTAAAAGAAAAGAAAGTTTAAAAAACCCGAATTTTTAGCAAGTCGTCTTGATGAGAGTATGTAGTGCGTGTAAGCAAACGATTTATACTTACGTTTTAAGGAGATTGCGACAACACTGACAAACTCGTTGAAGGTCCCCCATTGTGGCCGCCATGTTGAAGGCTTGGGCGCCAAGCATGACTCAAGTTTAGATGCAAATAAATTTTCATTAAATAGCACTGCACTAATAGCGAGCTAAGGTAGCCGAATGTTATGTTAGATGATTCGCGAGTTAATTAATCGTTTGAAATTAATCCGAAAAACGGCAAGATATTTGTTTACCTGAAATATAAGGGAGTTTAAGCAAACTACGACGACGACGGCGAAGAGAATGTCACCAAACATAAGGTTGAATGAGCAAAACAATGGCTGTGCACGTGCGTAATAAATCTTTGTACATTTCTTTGCCGTCCTCTGCACAACAACAACAACATGAAATGACCAAGTTCTGTGTAGTCTGAGGAAGGCGAACGACAACGGCTAATTTTCGTAATTCCATTTGAAATTGAACGCTGTCGTTACATGGTTAGCCTGTGCACGTTTTCAGAGCCATTGGGGTACTGAACAGATCAAGATAATCGCGAATTTCGCTGGTAAAATAAAAATTGATTTTTGACTCGACGCAGTCCTCGGCGTCGCCGTCATCGTTGCTTAAGCCACCTATTTAGTCATCATGGCGCTCTCCGACCCACGCAATTGACATAAAACCCATGATGGCAATTTCTAAACAGGCCATTTCATAGATATGGCGCTGTGTTGTCCATCGAATGGGTTGATCTCCCTGTACGTCTTAATATCTACATGTTACTTCGCTGCGACTCGATTAACGCGAGCTTTTTCAAACACTGTAACAACGTAACCCTTATTATGCAAAATCCCGGTGCAAAATCGATACATCAAACAATGGTTTTTTCTCGCCTAGTCAGGGATTCTTTATAAGCTTTCAAACACAGATAGATTACCTTATAAATGATAAAAAAAACCACAGTTTTCTTCTTCTGCCTTTGTTGATTTTTACTTTCAACAGTGTTTTCTCGGATCCTGAGCTTTCATAAATCAGCCTCAAACTACATCATAATACAGGTGAACTGCATAGAAATAACAAAGCATGTAAAGTTACATGTGCGCAGTGACGTCACAACATGGCGGCTGACATTGTTTCAAAGAAAATAATGACTAACATCCTGTTGCGCAGAACACAACCAAGACATGTTTGCTTCACTGCGCGATGGTTTCCAAGATTTATAATCTAGCTTAATCTGACATATGCGCCAGCAGATCACATTAGTAAGGGAATACCCATATAAAAAGCACCGGCTGCTCGTCGGATATTTTGATAAGAACAAAAGTGTAGCAGCTCTCGTAAGCTTGTAATTCTCTTCATAGTTAGCAGCTGTTATTGTTTTGGAGCTAGGGGCATTGTTTCTGTTGTTTGTTATATTCTTCTCTCAAGGGGTATCAAGCCATTCATGTGAGACCTTACGAGAGCTGCTACCTCACCCGAAAAGAACCCCTAAGAGGTACCAAGATCCTGTTTTGTGGGCGTGGCTTGCAATTTCTTCTCCTCTAAGAGGTACCAATTCTTGCATAACTCATTAAAGCCTGTCCTATTTCTTCGGTTCAATACTCGGAAAGCTGCCGGAACAGTTCCCAATGTGGACCTTTTGAGGCTTAACACCCTAAGAGGCACGAAAACTACTTTTTTCACCCCTAAAAGGTACGACAAGCACCCCCCGTCCTTTTTATATGGGAGTCCCCCTCCGGGTGTTAGTCAATGAGAAAGCAGTGACCACAGCGAATGATAATAAAAACATCAACCAACTTTATTTAAAGAGGCTCGACCAATTACGTTGGCCCCTTTACAATTGACTTTAAAAGTAAAATATAAAACTACGAAAAAGATATTACAATATATCAAAGATATAAGAAAGCAAATGTATTCCAAACGTATCAATGTAAGCCGCAATCATACAAATGTCGTCGACAGCAAATTAACGATCTTGACATGGTAGCAAAAAGTTTTTTAATGTATGCGTTTACTTTTCCTAAGACTACCTAAGCTAAGTCATAGTTACATCTTGCAAATGAAAATAACATGGGATATCCCTACAGGCAGAAGAGAAAAAAATTGACTTTTTACAAGCGCGGCCGAGGAACTGAACTTTATTTACACTTCTCAAGGTTTTCAAAAAAGTTCATGGAAAAACTTAAGTTTGCTGAATCTCTTGCCAGTGATCTTCAGTTCTGTCCTAAGCTCAAAATGCCGATTATCCCGTCTTATTGCCAGACATTTCCGTTGATGTTAGCTCTGAGAATTTAAGAGTTCATCAAGACAATATCTCCTAGTTGATGATTTTCTCTCTTCTCATCACCAGTCTGTTTAAAAATTTGATGGTCTTGTAAAGGGAAATCAGGACTTCATCACTTATTACTGACTATTTAGTTAGTCACTGATAACTTGTTACTGCTTTCCTATCACATAAATCAGTCTTGTCACGGAGTTATTCCACTCAAAAATTAAAATGTCACTTTGCCTCAAACTTGTTCGTACTCGGGACACAAGTCGAGGGGAAAATGCCTCGTGACGATCATCTTGGATTTCAGTGTCAGACCCAAGAAAAAGGCTGATGCAAAACGTCTCTGTAAGAATAGGAACACAACCAGTTACTGTGAGTAAGCAAAAGACTCACTCGCCAACTGAAATGGCTTCCTTCTTGATGTAAACAGGGTAAAGTCCCGCGGGGACTGCTATGTAAAAGGACGGGGGTGCTTTTGGGAAATTTTGAAAAGATTCCCTAAGAGGTACCAAGATCCTATTTTGTGTGCGCGGCTTGAAATGTTGTCACCTCTAAGAGGTACCAATTCTAAATCAACGCATACACTGACACTCCCGCCGTACGACGTATGAGGCTAAACACCCTAAAAGGTACCAAAACCGCTGTTTTAAACCCTAAAAGGTACGACAAGCACCCCCGTCCCCTCCGGGGGGGGGTGGGGTAAAGTAGCCTCAGTTAAGCCTTCATTAGAAATTAAAAACGCCACTTCCTCAGTTCTATAAAGCTAATTCTGGTTCTAAAAGATAACACCAAAAAGGTTTGGGTTTTGCTTGGGGCGATCCGAAAGACTAAAACAAGTGCTTATCGGCCATGGATTAACAAACTAACGTGATTTCATAGCACTGAGAAAGAAGCAAGTGGTTGCTGTTGACTGTTATAAAATACCAGAGATACTACGCGCGCTCTGATTGGTCAATAGAGTTGACAAACCTATATTCTATTGTACCGTTAAACACCCAGTTTCTGAATCTGGCAGCGTTAAAGGATAGGACGCAAAATTGCCCGACTTAAGTTTGTAAGTCTTATTTTGGTCATAATCCAAAAGGATATTTCACTATTACAGACGATTTTAGCGTAAACACTGATGAACCATTGATTAAAAATGTATTTGAATGAAGTTCATATCTTTGCGTTTTTAACCGACTTTGAAAAGGTACCACGTCGCCTTCCATCATTGGCCAACCTTTTTTACTGGAATACATAGGCCTGGCTGCTGAAATCCAGCCATCAGAAGCTTAATTCAGTCGAGAGTTTATCACATGGTGAAAAGTCCTTTCATTTACAAAGAACTTTTCTGACAGTGCATTGTACGCCCTCCAAATTAAATTATAATAAAGTTTCCATATAACGCGCGCTCTGATTGGCTGAAACAGCGTGCTTTATCAGAGAACAGAACACGGGTTGATGACGGTAAGTTGGCTTCCAAATTTTTGCGACGGAATTTTGACAAATTTGACCAAAATTAAACATCCCCTGTGACTCAGACAAACGCAGCGGAAGCGAGCTATTTTTCTGCAGTAAATATGGCTCACAGAGACCATTGTTAGCAACAGTAGTGTTAAAACTGTACTAAAATAACAAGTTTTGCTAGATTCCCGCTGACAAAACATGTACAGCTGTAGCGAAATACACAAATTCTCAACCTAAACAGTGCTTCGATAATAACATATTTGTTACGAAGGCAGAAATTATACTAAGAAGTAAAACAACGACAGAAAACAACGATTGAACTGTCTCTGTTTATGATGAGAAGCTTTATTTTTGCAAATTTACAATTAAAAATGCTCATTTGCTCAAACAACACTTACATGCAGTGTAGTAACGCTCGTTCCCCGGTCATCTAAGCGAAGTAAACCGACGAGTGGTCAGTGCAAAACTTGCTCTGATATTCTCTTCTGTGCTCGGAGTAGAACCAGTGGGAGCCGTTAAGTCTTTCTAACTTTTACGCTAGTTCGGGCAATCTTGCTGCATGTGGCTACAAGCCGTAAATAACTGCAGCTCCTTTCAAATTCAACTCGGCATTTCGCAGTTTCATCCACAAGCTTTGAGCTCCGCGTTTCGTAATTTCCACTGGAAAAGTGCTCGTTTTCCTGGGCGACAATACGGCCGGATTCCTCTGGACTATAAACCTTTACCTGCCTTTAGATCCGTATTTAAAAATTAACTTAAAAGCGAACTTTGAAGGCATCGTTCTTCTCTCGAAAGCCGCTCAAACTACTCAAAACTGAAAGCTTAGCTGAAATCAAGTTTGTGATTGACAGCTGTCGCTTCGTTAGCCAATCAAATTATTTGAACAATTCTAACGAGGATTGTGATTGGCTTATTTTAGCGTCCTTTATCAGAGAACAGTGCACGGCTGACGCCACTTTTGCTCGTTTGGAAAATAAAGTTTGGTTTGAAAATTCAGCCGAATGCGTGGGGAAATTATCTGTTTCTTTATCATAAAACAAATAAAGAAGCCTCGACTGTGCTCTGTTCTGTTGTAAAGCACTTAGGAAGCGGTAGAGCACTCAGGAAGTAGGGAAAAACACTCGACTACGTCTCGTGTTTTCCCCTACACTTCTTTCGTGCTCTACCGCTTCCTGCGTGCTTTACAACAGAACAGAGCACAGTCGAGGCTTCGTTATTTGTTAATTAGTTCATATTAAGGTGTCATGGTGGGTGAATTTTACGAAAAATGCGAAAAATCTTTCTTTTTTTTTTTTCTTTCTTTTTTTTTTTTGCTGTTCAAATTGAGAAGACTGAAATAAATATTTTGCAAAAGGAATGGGAAAAAAGCTATTTTACTTTTTAAGGTAAAGAGAAAAGCTATTTTTAAATCTCATTAACCCCTTACGGCGCATTGACACCTCTAAGTAAAATTCACCGCCAGTTGTCACGTGTAAAGCGAATTGCGTCGAACAAGGTATTTGGCTCTCAGCGACCCACGGTAGCACTGTATTAAACCAAGCAAAATTGTTGAAGGAACTCGAGGACACAACTCCCGCCAATGAAGCTGAAGGACAAACTACAACAAGTGATCGTCGCACGAAATTACTGGAGAACGGACGCGATTCCGAAACTCCCACAATGAGAGAGTCAAGCGCAGATGTAGACCTCGACATTTCCTCTTTTGCCTTCACGAGGCATGGTTTCAAAACATGTCTCGAGAACGAAGAAGCCTAAACTTGAGCAACATAATACCAATGCCGCCGACGAAATCTTTTAAGTAAACGAAATCACGGCAGCTTAAAGACAAACCTGTATAAAGCTCTTGGTAGTTTGTCGCTTCTCGGACGATTTCACTACGACTGGTTTCCGCGCCAGAATTTTAGACATCTGTTTATTTCAAGTTGTCATAAGTCACTGTTGTGGTAAACTGACCCACGCCGACATCTGTCAGTGCGGAGGGGATTTTTAACACCTAATCATACCAATCTCATAAAAGGCTTTTCGTCTTTTTCTCGATAAAATAAACTGCATACCAGGATGAACATTTTTAGTTCGTTTACGCGCGTCTTCCTACGGATTTGGCTGAAAATCGGCAGGTATGTTCCAGGATACCTCCTTCGAAAAAGGTTTTCGAGCTTTGTTTAATTCCGCTTCCGTTTCAAAGTTATGGCCTCTTTAGTAGAAGGAAACGTCCGCCTTGAAAACATGAAACTTTAGGAGGGCGTACAAAAAAAATCCAAACGACATCTGGAAAATCGCTGACATCCTTTTTGAGGGTGATGTGTGAGAAAATATTTCCGATGTTGATCGCTTCGCTCCGATAATTCACGCGCGGAAGCGAACCAGTTTAAGCGAAGCAGTGTTTCTGGGTATTTCTTTTAATTTCACTGCGACAATAAAATTTAGAAAATTTCAAAGATATGATTGTGTTCTATAACTATTACGCTTTCAGAAAATATATAGGTTGATTGGGTTTTCTCTCAAATCGCCAGCGTAAGAGGGCGATTTCCAAACACTGTCAATCCACCTACCATGATACCTTAAAAGACATTCTCAAATAGTTGAAGCAATCTTCAAACAGAATTGGTATGATTTGGCGGGATCTTGCTACTTCTAATGAAATGCAAGTTAAAGGATACTGGCTTCTAAACACAAGAATGATAAAATTATTGTTATCTTATCTGAAAACTTACCCTTATTTTCCAAACTTAAATGACACGTTATCTCCAATCAACATAAATGGTGCCCACTGCCTCACTTCAGACCAGCCGTTACTCCGCATCCATTTCATGGCCTCGTGAAGAGATTCACTGGCACTCTCTCCACCAACAAGATGCTCGTAGAAACGACTCATGAACTGCTCTGTTGCTTTGTCATCAAGGGCCCACAATGCCACTAACACTGAGCGTGCACCGGACCCTAAGAACGCTCGAGCAATTCCAATAACTCCCTCGGCTCTGATCTTCCCACGTCCACTGTGACAACAGCTTAGTACAACAAGTTTGGCTCGCAGCTGAACTTGTGAAATGTCAGACATTGTCAAAAGGTATTGTTCTTCTGTAGGAAACTTCTTAGTAGACCACCCAGGACAGAGGACAATTTCTCCTCTTTCGGCATCACCTTGTGCAGCAAAATGTATCAGACCTGCTGAATGTAGCATTTCAAGCACCGCCTGCTTGGTTGCTTTCTCTCCTAACAAAGGCTGAACACCCAGCAGTCGCCCAATCATCTCTGCCTCCTTTCTTGCAAAGGGCAATGGTTTGAAAGTTGTACGACGACCATTGTAACGCACTCTACCAATCTCAGGATCACCGACTATCAGAACACCACACTGACTGTGATAGTCAGTAGGACTGCCCTGGATGCATTTGAGAGTGGTCAAGGAAGGAACAATGCGAATCCTAAACGTGTCTGATAAGTACTTTCCTCCGTCATCAAGTAAAGCTGGAAATGGAACATGGTACAAGCAGGGATTAGGAACAATGATAATCTCGGACCCCTCAAGTAAGTCGGTCACAGGAGCGATGATCATATTGTAGAACAAGGTTAGATTCTGTTCGGGATCATCTTCACCCCTTCTTTGTCGCAAAGTGGCAAGCTCCTCTTCCTGAGAGACATCTGGTTTTGGCTCAATGTCATTTAAAGATCGATCTTCGCAATCCTCTTCGGATAAAATACCAAAGCTGCGGAGGCTTTTAGCAAAAAAATCATCCAAGCTGTCAGATGATCCGGCAGCGATATCACTTTCATTTACTGTTATTGTTCGAAAATGCATTACTCCGCTTGTATTGAGAATCCACAAAAACATTTTCTTGTTATGATTAGAAATGTACAGACAAGAGCAGTTGCTTTCTTGTTTCATAATATTCTCTATGCCAATCCAAGATTGTGGATCAGCAGATATTTGCCTTTCAACAGAGTACCGTCTTGCCATCAAATCTGCCAAGGCCCTAGCACGTGCCAGCTCTACAACATAAAGGGCTTCGTTAGGATTCCCCCAAAAAACAAGGAAGGCAGCAAGATTCCGATAAGGAAAGCTGCGAATATCTGAAAGCGATACTTTAAATTGATCGTTGTCTCTTAGAAAAGCACGCAAACTTTCGCTTTTTTCCATGCTCAAGACCAGACACTCAAAAGCTTCCTGGATCTTTTCTTGGGCTATCTTCACGACTGTAAGTTCACAAAGGCATGCAAACTCTTTGTCTAGGTTTCCAATATCTTGATTAATTGAAAGTGCCTTCTCGAGATAACCTTCAGCAACGACAGGCTCACCAATAAAATGAAACAATGATCCTAAGTTCAAGTAATCTGTTGCTTCTCCTGCTCTGTCACCAATTTCTTTTCTTATCACAAGTCCTTTCTGATAATATTGTTTAGCTTTGTCATATTCACCAAGAGATTGAAACAAATATCCTAAGTTTCCGTAACAGGTTGCTTCTCCTGCTCTGTAACCAATTTCAACTGTTATTGCAAGTGCTTTGTCAAGGTTTTCTTTGGCTTCCTCGTATTCACCAAGAGATAGAAACTTAGTTCCTAAGTTTATGTAATCTGCTGTTTCTCCTTCTCTGTCACCAATTTCACTCCTGATCGCAAGTGCTTTCTCATAGTGTTCTTTAGCTCTGCCATATTCACAAGCATGTTGAAACACAGTTCCTAAGTTTCCGTAACAGCTTGCTTCTCCTTTTCTGTGACCAATTTCTTTCTTGATTGCAAGTGCTCTCTCAAGATATTCTACAGCTTTGTCACATTCTCCAAGAGATTGAAAGCTAACCCCTAAGTTTCCGCAATCTGCTGCTTCTCCTTTTTTGTCACCAATTTCAATTCTGATCGCAAGTGCTTTCTCAAGATATTCTTTAGCTTTGCCATATTCACCAAGAGAGTGAAACACAGTTCCTAAGTTTCCGTAACAGCTTGCTTCTTCTGCTCTGTCATTAATTTCAATTCCGATCGCTAGTGCTTTCTCAAGATACTCTTTAGCTTTGTCATATTCACCAAGAGACTGAAAAATAATTCCTAAGTTCACGAAATTTGTTAATACTCCTTTTCTGTCGCCAATTTCTATTCTAACGGTTAGTGCTTTCTCAATATATTCTTTAGCTTTGTGATATTCCCCAAGAGCTTGAAAGACAATTCCTAACTCTCCGTAACAGCTTGCTTCTCCTGCTCTGTCACGAATTTCAATTGTAATTGCCAGTGCTTTCCCAAGATATTCTATAGCTTTATCGTATTCACCAAGAGATGAAACCACAGCTCCTAAGTTTCCGTAAGCGGCTGATTCCCCTTTCCTGTCACCGATTTCTCTCGTGATATTTATCGCTTTCTCATAAAGTTTTCCTGCCTCTGGATATTTAAATTGTATTTCATAAATCATGGCTAGTTTTAATAATAGAATTCCTTCATCTTCCCCTGTTTCTCCACGATCTTGATAAATGTCAAGAAGTTGCCTGCCGTATTTTATGGCATTTGTATAATCAGAGATAAGACAATACGCCATGAAGATTGTTTCATAGACAGCAATGCTAACTAATTGAACAAACTGCTCCTTCTTTTTTTCCAGCACCTCATTATTTACGAAAATCAAGCATTCTTTACTGACCTCAATGGCTTTTACACCCCGACCGGTGTTGAGAAGGAAAGTTGCAATAGCCATGCCAACACAAATGACTTCGGAAACGTAGTCTAGATTGTTCATTTTGTCCTCCTCTATAACCCCTGTGAAAAGAAAATACCACTCAAGCTCTATAGTGTAAAATAACATTATACTTTTGTACTTCTCTCCATCTACGTATATAAATGAGTACCGGCGAACTTAATGCTAGAGGTAAACCTGCTATGGGCTCCTAGCTAACCGTTTTATGCAGAATGGGACACGTTGGCTCGACTCAGATTAGAAGATTTTTACCTCCCGTTCAAACTTTATCAAACCTTACCATTATAAAGAAAATAACCTGAAGAAATCCTAAATCCGCCCTTTCTCCACTCAATGTGTTATCGACCGTGAATAGGAGGAATCAGTACTGCGAGCACACTTCAATTATCCTGGCTCCTGTGCCAGCCGAAACCGGCCTTGACGAGCATTGTCCTTTGTTCCACTTCCGACCTCATCAACTAGCACCACGTATATTCAAGTTCTGCCGGAGGAAAAAATCTCTCCAATGATACCCAGATCAGAGTGACTGGGTCAATTGAACTTAAAATACGCGCAAAAATGCTTCGAAATTTGAATGAAAAACTTGGAGGAAAATTTCTTCGATTAAACTTCGGTATGTAATATTTTGAATATCGCAAAACTCTACTTTTCAACTAACAAGGCAAATAGTATAAGATAAGCTTCTTAAATCAGTAGAGTTCCCCTTGAAAAGTGCATGGAACCTACGAAACATTTGGGTCTTTCCGGCGAAATTCCAAAATAAAACCAGATGATTGTATCACAAATGCATGTGTTTGGCGCGTACAAGAGATGGGTTTTAACTCCCTTGGGGGGGGGGGGGGGGGGGGGAAGAGAGAGAGGGTGATACTACCAAACAAATTGAGTAGGGGTGTGCGGCCCGCTTCCCAAAACCCTTACCCTATTTATGACCAAAATCTGCGATATTCCCTGCCCTATTTGTGACCTGACCAAAAATTCGAAACCCTTTGCATGACCTGACCGTTAAATCTAAACCCCGTTTCAGACCTGCGTTATAATTAGTTCCCTAGGTCAGACCAATGTTAAATTACCATAAACATAATTTGTGAAGGGCTTTTGTTGATTTTCTTTTCGATACCCTTTTTATGACCAAAACAGCTGAAAAACCCTACCCTTTGGAGCTGCAAATACCTATATAGCCCATATCAGAGAGACTGGTTGAAATAAATGAGAGATTAGGTTTTCTTACCACAGTGAAGTTCGCACTGGAAAAAGTCGAAACTGAAACAGTCGGCTTGTCTCTCGCAACTCCGAGAAAAAGTCATTACAAAATCGAGATAAGTTTTAATGGAGCTAAATTAAGCTTTATAACAACGAATGAATTCGAGTTTATCGGTAGGTGATGTTGCTTGTACAGAACATCCCAAAACTGACTTCCGTAAAGGTCGTACAGCAAAGCCATGCAGTACATGTACACGGTAAAGAACATTTGTTTGTAGTATCATGCTACGATTTAAAGTTCTACTTAGTGTCGGTAGGTGGGCAGTTTCTTTGTCAACTAACTATAAAGGTGCGTTCTTGATCATTGTAGTCTATTCATAAGCCTGAATGTAGGAAATCCGAAGAACTGGTCGGGTGGGTCATGTAGCATTTCCAGGGCAAGTCACTAATAGACTGCTAGCAGATTTGTGCTAGCAGAGGTTTTAAATCCGGGAAATCCGAGCGTGCCTTGACCCGACAAAGCATTACATCATTTGAGGAGGTTTTTGTGATATCTCGAATATGTTAAATGTTAGCAGTGGAAGCCCAAAAAATGCATTGTTTAAAAAAAAAAAATAACGACTAACTTACCGTTGCGCAGTAACCTGTATTCAGCCGTTCGTTCTTATAAACAAAAACTGTAGAGGTGCGTCTGTGTGTTACTGCTTATAACTGTGTTGCTAGCATAAATTATCCATCCTTAAAACCATTTCAGTTTCGCAGCATCTGACGTGCCAAGTGGAAACAAAATAAACGAAATTTCTGTCTGCGCGTGATCTTTGCAGAAGATCATTTAAAAACCAGAAATATGATTAATAAGGACATAATTATAGAACATGAGGGAGGACTTGGTAAGAAAGGACAACCTTTTTTCATGTAAATTATCGGTAAAAAAATGACTCGAGAAAGAGTGGGCGGGTACAATTCCGACCAAAAAAAAATTTTTTTCATCATGTAAACATATATTGGAACACTGAGTTATTGTAGTCAGGATATGATATTGTAAACATGTGGCTTGTCATTGACTGTTTTTAAGATGTTACTTCAAGAGTTTCGGTTACTGAGTGCTTTAACCTTCATCATTTGAAACTGGAAAGTTTTACACGTGATTTCATACAGTGGTCACCAACTGGCCATGAAAATTTCACCGTATTAACAAGGTGGCCGCATTATATTGAAGGGATAGGATCAAAATTTCATAACTGGTCTATTTTAAGTGACTTCTTGACAGACATCACAACTCACCTCTAAGCAACTGCTCTTTAATAAGCATTCAAAATGTAGGTATGATTTTGAAAAAAGTTGAAAGTTCAATCAAAACCTGTAATAATAACAATAGAAAAATGAACATAACTGGTTCGAGAGGCCGTATTATATTAACGGGGAAATACAGTATTAAAAACAGTTGGGATTTCAGAATGTGACTGTTGGCCGTATTAACAGAGTGGCCTAAACGGGGTTTTCTTATGAGAAAATGTATGAGCGTTTCGCCGGGACAAAAAAGACTGGCCGTAAAAACGAGGTGACGTAATTAACGAGGTGACCGTAAGGCGGGGTTCTACTGTACAAGCGCGCGCGCGCTCGTTTTGACACAGAGGCGAAAGGCAATCGCAAATAGCCTATTGGCCTATTCAGAAAACGTCGCGCGCGACTCTGTTTAGCACGCGCGTGAGTTCTGCGATGCGTTTCTTGAATTTTGCATGTCGCCTTCTAAGAGTGCGCGTTTAACGTGCTGCCTTTTTTGAATCACGTGCAAAGCCTTTCAGTTTCAACCCCTAAAACGTTAAGCACTAAACGAAACGTGTTGAAGAAACATCTTTAAAAAAGTCAGTGACAAATTAGTAACTTAGAATGTAAACATGTCTTTGCTCGTGCTTTGAACACCCACCCGACGATCAACCACCAGTCCCTCACTACCGCTTGTAGATTTGACCGAACAGACGCAAGTTTCAAAAAAAACATTCAGTTAATGAATCTTCACGTCGATACTGGTTTGTAAACAGTCGGCATCATTACTAAGCACGCCGTGTATTTCGACAGAAGCAAATTATATGTTTCTGATTTCGATAATAGATCATTCAGTAAGATTTATGTTTTAAAAGAAAAGAAAGTTTAAAAAACCCGAATTTTTAGCAAGTCGTCTCGATGAGAGTATATAATGGGTGTAAGTTTATATGCAAAATAATTTTCATTGCATAGCACTTCACTAACAGCGAGCTAAGGTAATAGAATTCTATGTTGCATGATTCACGAGTTGAGAAATCCTTTGAAATTAAGCCAAAAACGGCAAGATATTTGTTTACTTGAAATATTAGGGAGTTTAAGCAAACCACGACGACGACGGCAAAGAGAATGTTACCAAACATAAGGCTTAATGAGCAAAACAATGGCTGTGCACGTGCGTTATAAATCTTTGTACATTTCTTTGCTGTCCTCTGCAAAACAACAACAACAACATGTAATGGGCAAGTTCTGTGTAGTCTGAGGAACGCGAACGACAACGGCTTATTTTTCGTTTTTCCATTCGAAACTGAACGCTGTCGTTGCATGGTTAGCCTGAGCACGGGTTTAGAGCCATTGACGCACTGAACAGATCTAGACAATCGCGAATTTCGCTGGTAAAATATAAATTGATTTTTGACTCGACGTGGTCTTCGGCGTCGCCGTCGTCGTTGCTTAAGCCACCTATTTAGTTATCATGGCGCTCTCCAGCCCACGCAATTGACATAAAACCCATGATGGCAATTTCTAAACAGACCATCCGATAGCTATGGCGCAGTATTGTCCATGGAATGGGTTGATCCTCATTTACGTCCTAATATCTACAAGTTATTTCGAAGCGACCTAATTAACGCAAACTTTTTCAAACACTGTAGCAACGTAACCTTTATTTTGCAAAATCCCCGTGAAGAATCAATACATCAAACAACGGATTTTCCTCACCTAGTCAGGGACTGTTTACGAGCTTTCAAACGCAGATATATTATTTCCTGAATAATAAAAAAAAACACTTATTTCTTCGTCCATGTCTTCGTTGATTTTTACTTTCAACAGAGCTTTCTCTTTACAGGACAGATGAATCAGCCTCCATATACGTCGTAATACAGGTGTAATACAGTTATCATCCCAAAAGATTTGGTTAGGTCTGCGCAAACTGCACAAAAAAATAACAAAGCATGTAAAGTTACATTTGCGTAATGACGTCACAACGTGGCGGTTGACATGTCTTTGTTTGAAGAAATTGGTAGAAAGGCTGTCCACAAATCCGTCGTTCACGTTTTCGAAAATTGGCCACGGTTTTTAGCTGTTTTCAACAATTGCAATTTCGGTTGGAAAAAATCGCTGTTTTCCAAACAAATCTTACTTTTTTCTATAATTTTCAGTGTTCGTATAAAATATGATTTCTTTTTCTTTTCGTTCTCCTATTTATTACTTTCTTTTCAGGAGTACTGATTTAAACTCCAGTTGAGTTTTCTTAGCATCTACAGTTTAAATATCGCAGCCCCAATTCTCGGTATTGTCAATCTTCATTATTGACGTAAATCGAGTGAGCGCAGTCGAAATAGCGAACAATTGCAACAAGCGAGAGACTGGTACGTGTTCGGAATCTATAGGTGGTGGCAAGTAGCGTGAATTTCAATTCGGGATTTTTGGCCACTAACCACGTGTTATTAGGGCAGTTAGTGGCGGATCTAGGTGAGGGACCCGGGGGACCGCCCCCCTTACTTTGGGTAAAACAAGAAAAAATCGCAGAAGGAAGAGAAGCCGGCAGGGCAGGCCCAACCCCCAACCCCTCCCCTTAGCTCAAGGTCTAGATTCGCCACTAGAATGATTTCACGAACCCCGATTCTCATATGCTAATTGGAATCCTTAAATGCTAATGTGCAAGAATTAACAATAGAGCCAGCACGTTCTAAAGTACACCGTTCTAATTTCCAGATGGTTTCTCGCAAACACAAACAACAATGCTTCCAATGTTTTAATCTCTGTTTATCGAGCAGAATCGCTCTAGATCTCATTTTAATCTAGGTCTCGCTTGAAACTTGAACCGATTTAGAAAGCTTAGCTATGTGCACCGAGCAAAACAGGTTCAAACAGAAACTATATTTTAGTGGTCAAAATGCGTTAAACAAACCTTACATTAAACAGTTCAATTAAATAACTGAGAACTGCCCGACTAGAATAAATATTGAGCAAAAACATGGCTTTTTTCTTCCTTATTTCTTGGCCTTGTCTAAATAGGTATTCACTTTTGTGAGCAAGTCGTTCACATTGTTCATGGTGTCCATGGCTTTCTGACACATTTTTTGATGGGCAAGTTGTGCTTCTTTTGCGCGATCAATCTTTCGCTTCTTCTCCTCGTACCTACCATTCTCTTCTTCCGAACTATCCAATGATGAAGCGACCAATTCATTGTCAAGTTTTCTTTTAACAGCTTCCGCTTTTCTTTGACATGGAGTCATCAGCATGGAATACTTTTACTGAAGCTTTTACCTTTATCCTGGTTGTTTTCAGAACGCACCGACTCTTCTTCGATTTTCTGCGTCCCACGGGCGCCATAAATTTGACATTTTGAGAAAAGCCCTGCTTGGGACTTCCTAAAAGGATGACTGCCAGCGCAAACTGATGTTTTTCTTTAAAAAAAAAAAAAAATTTGCACACGTGCAAAAGATGCAAATTCGTGGAATCACTGTTGTAAATAAAAATGGACGCACAAGAGATCCAAGCGGTGGTGTTTAATATTTTGGCATTTTTGTTGCTTTTAACATCAGCACTATCACTGTAGGAATACTCAACTGGTGATGGACAATGAAGGACATATCCGCTTTGTTCAGGCTGGATTCCTAGGGTCGGGAGCACGCACGATGCGGTTTCCTTTCGACTGATGGAACATATTGGTCCAGGGCGTAACTTGGATCTACCACCCAATGCAAAACTTCTGGCTGATAAGGCGTATCCAGATGGTGGGTCACTACTGACACCCGTAAGAGCTAACCGGATGTCTTTATTAAATAACAGGGACAGAAGGCGAGCGCGAAGGTTTAACAAGCTTCTGTCTGAGAGTAGGGTAAAAATAGAACACGTTTTTAAGGAAATGAAAGCTTACAAAGCGAGAGGTCAGATTTGGCGGCACCCACGCTGGCTCATGCCTGTGTGCATGAAATTAGTTGCCCTTTTATCTGAAAGAAGGGCGAGACTCTTCAAAACAGTCCAGAAGATACGGCAAAACGTAACTTCAACAGTTCTCCACAAATGTCCACAAATGCGCACACGTCCTATTTACGTACTGAACTGTCTATAGACGCACAGTAATTTTGAATGCCAAAACGCAATTAGTTCTTTTTTAAGCACGTTTTAGCGTGTGCACGTAATCATCCGAGTTATTTCTTCTTGTCATCGAATAACAGACATATTGCAGTTGTTGAAGCTAAGCTTTATGAACGTTTCCAAGCGGCATCTGGATTGTGAACACAAATTGCTTGTAGATCTGTTCAATGAAAAAGAGTTTAAAAACATCTTGTTTATTTGTCTGTTGTAGGCGCACGTGTGGAAGTTTTATCTTTTTGTACACACTCATTAGCATTCAGTGGAGGAGTCTAATTAGCATATAAGAATCGGGGTTTGTGAAATCACTCTACTGGTAGTATCATAATAAGAACTGTGTTGTTTAATATAATACAATGCATGCGTATTCTTAGGTGCTTTGTTACAGTGCATGTTACAGACATACCCATTATTGCAATTCGGATTTACATTGCTGGTAATTAATATCTCCGACTAATCCCAGCTGAAGTTACACATTGTTTTTAAGAAAATCACGACTAACAGCCAAGATACGTTTGCTCCACTGCGTGATGGTTTACAAGATTTATAATCTAGCCTATTCTGATATATGCGCCAGCAGATCACATTAGTAAGGGAATGCCTGGACTGTTAGACCCCGGGGGGATACCCATGTAAAAAGGACGGGCTGCTCGTCGGATATTTTGATAAGAACAAAAGTGTAGCAGCTCTCGTAAGCTTGTAATTCTCTTCATAGTTAGCAGCTGTTATTGTTTTAGGGCTAGGGGCATTGTTTCTGTTGCTTGTTCTATTCTTCTCTCAAGGGGTATCAAGCCATTCATGTGAGACCTTACGAGAGCTGCTATCTCACCCGAAAAGAACCCCTAAGAGTTAGCAAGATCCTGTTTTGTGGGCGTGGCTTGCAATTACTTCTCCTCTAAGAGGTACCAATTCTTGCATAACTCATTAAAGCCTGTCCTATTTCTTCGGTTCAATACTCGGAAAGGTACCGAAACAGTTCCCACTGTGAACCTTTTGAGGCTTAACACCCTAAGAGGCACCAAAACTACTTTTTTAGCCCCTAAAAGGTACGACAAGCACCCACCCGTCCTTTTTATATGGGAGTCCCCCTCCGGATGTTAGTCAATGAGAAAGCAGTGACCACAGCGTATAATAATAAAAACATCAACCAACTTTATTTAAAGAGGCTCGAACAATTACGTTGGTTCTTTTACAGTTGACTTTAAAAGTAAAATATAAAACTACGAAAAAGATATTACAATATATCAAAGAGATAAGAAAGCAAATGTATTACAAACGTATCAATGTAAACCGCAATCATACAAATGTCGCCGACAGCAAATTAACGATCGTGACATGGTAGCAAAAAGTCTTTTAATATATGTGTTTACTTTTCCTAAGACTACCTAAGCTAAGTCATCGTTACATCTTGCAAATGAAAATAACATGGGATATTCCTACAGGCAGAAGAGGCAAAAATTGACTTTTTACAAGCGCGCCCGAGGAACTGAACTTTATTTACACATCTTAGTTTTTTTTGTTTTTTTTTTTACTACGGTTTACTAAAACATTTTATTGTAATTAAAATAAGTTTATAAGGGAGATAGGACCCTGCGCGCGCTCTGATTGATCGAAAAGCCATGTTTTATCAGAATACAAAACAGAAAAAGCGTGTTTTATTGTTTTTCGCCACATTACCTCTATTCAGCATTTTTGTTAGAGATGGAGAGAAACATTTTCTTTGTTTCTACTTGCGGCATGTAAAATCTACATCATGAAGCAAATAAAGAAACCTAAGCCGAGTATTACATTGTGATGAAACACACCGGACATTTGAGAACACTCGAGAAATGTAGAAAGAACTCCTCCGCGAGTCGTGTTTTCTACATCTCCCTCGTGTTCTCAAATACCCGTCGTGTTTTATCACAGTGTAATACACGGCGTGTAAAACTTAAACACTGCGCCGTTTTACAAGGAGGAAAGCTCTGTATGGTAAGTGGGTTTATCAATAACAGAGAACCATTTACTTAGTACATGAGAAATCTTGGGCAACAGGGTGCCCCTTGGTGGAGCAGAACTTAATTTGAAGGCATGGAGAATATATCACTACCCATCCCTAGCCGGGATAAATAGAGACGTAGAGAGAAAGAGCAAACTCTAGGTGGCCAATGTCTGCTGTGGTCAGACTGGACAACTCTTCTGATATAAACGCTAAGTACAGGCTGGTTCGAGGAGGGTGGGGGTAGCCGTTCCACCAGCGACGACTTTTTACCATGTCAACCAGCCACATGTTGATTTAGTTTATCTTAACGACCCAAGGTTTTCAAAAAAGGTCACGGTAAAACTTAAGTTTGCTGAATCCTCTTGCCAGTGATCTTCAGTTCTGTCCTAAGCTCAAAATGCCGATCCTCCCTTCTTATTGCCATACATTTCCGTTGATGTTAGCTCTGAGAATTTAAGAGTTCATCAAGACAATATCTCCTAGTTGATGACTTTCGTTCTTCTCATCACCTGTTTGTTTAAAATTTCATGGTCTTGTAAGGGGAAATCAGGATTCGATCACTTATTACTGACTACTTAGTCACTGATTACTTGTTACTACTTTCCTATCACATCAATCAGTCTTTTCACGGAGTTATTCACACAAAAATTGAAATGTCGCTTTGGCTCAGACTTGTTCGTACTCAGGACACAAGCCGAGGGGAAAATACCTCGTGGTGGCCATCTTGGATTTCAATGTCAGACCCAAGTACGAGGGTGATGCACAACGTCTCTGTAAGAACATAAAAATAATCAGTTACTGTGAGTAAGCAGTAGATTCACTCGCCACCTGAAATGGTTTCCTTCTTCATGTAAACAGGGTAAAGTTCCTCGGAGACTCCTATGTAAAAAGGACGGGGTGCTTGTGGGAAATTTTGAAAAGAGCCCCTAAGAGGTTCCAAGATCCTATCTTGTGGGCGTGGTTTGAATTTTTTTCACCACTAAAAGGTACCAATTTTAAAACAACAAATTAACTGACACTTTCATAATTTTTAATAGCGTTAAAGACGATTGCTCCAAATACCTTCTACTCGTAAAGTTGAAAATCAACTATACCCGGTCATATTTTTTTTTTTGGCTCAAAACCCTATAACGTACCGCGGAAGCTCCCACCGAGCGAGGTACCGAAACCTTTTCTTAAACCCTAAAAGGTACGACAAGCACCCCCGTCGCCCCCGCAGGTAAAGTAGCTTCAAGTAAGCCTTCATAGAATATTAAAAACGCTACTTCCTTAGTTGTATTAAGCTAATTCTGGTCCAAAAGATATCACCAACAACGTTTGGGTCTTACTTAGCGCGATCCGAGAGATTAAAACGAGTGCTCATTGGCCATGGATTAACAACTAACGTGATTTTACAGCACTGAGAAATATGCCAGCGGTTGCTATGGCTGTTATATAATACCAGAGATACTACGCGCGCTCTGATTGGTCAATAGAGTTGACAAACCTATATTCTATTGTACCGTTAAAAACCCAGTTTCTGAATCTGGCAGCACTAAAGGATAGGACGCAAATTGCCCGACTTAAGTTTGTTACTCTTATTTTGGTCATAATCCAAAAGAATATTTCACTATTACAGACGATTTTAGTGTAAACACTGATGAACTAGTGATTGAAAAAGAATTTGAATGAAGTCCATATCTTTGAATTTTAAACCGACTTTAAAAAGGTACCACGTCGCCTTCGATCATTGGCCAACCTTTTTTACTGAAATACATAGGCCTGGCTGCTGAAATCCAACCATCAGAAGCTTAACCCAGTCGAGAGTTGATCACATGGTAAAAACTCCTTTCATTTACAAAGAACTTTTCTGACAGTGCATTGTACGCCCTCCAAATTAAATTAGTTCATATTAAAAGACACTCTCAAATAGTTGAAGCAATCTTGAAACAGAATTGGCATGATTTGCCGGGATCTTGCTACTTGTAATGAAATGCAAGTTAAAGGATACTGGCTTCAAAACACAACAATGATAAAATTATTGTTATCTTATCTGAAAACTTACCCTTATTTTCCAAATTTAAATGACACGTTATCTCCAATTAACATAAACGGTGCCCACTGCCTCACTTCAGACCAGCCGTTACTCCGCATCCATTTCATGGCCTCGTGAAGAGATTCACTGGCACTCTGTCCACCTAGAAGATGCTCGTAAAAGCGACTCATGAACTGCTCTGTTGCTTCGTCCTCTAGAGCCCACAGTGCCACTAACACTGAGCGTGCACCAGATCCTAAGAACGCTCGAGAAATTCCGATAACTCCCTCGGCTCTGATCTTCCCACGTCCACTGTGACAACAACTAAGTACAACAAGTTTGGCTCGAAGTTGAACTTCTGAAATGTCAGACATTGTCAAAAGGTACTCTTCTTCTGTAGGAAACTTCTTAGTAGACCGCCCGGGAGAGAGGACAATTTCTCCTCTTTCGGCATCACCATGTGCAGCAAAATGTATCAGACCTGCTGAATGTAGCATTTCAAGCACCGCCTGCTTGGTTGCTTTCTCTCCTAACAAAGGCTGAACACCTAGCAGTCGCCCAATCATCTCTGCCTCCTTTCTTGCAAAGGGCAATGGTTTGAAGGTTGTACGACGACTATTGTAACGCACTCTACCAACCTCAGGATCACCGACTATCAGAACACCACACTGACTGTGATAGTCAGTAGGACTGTCCTGGATGCATTTGAGAGTGGTCAAGGAAGGAACAATGCGAATCCTAAACGTGTCTGATAAGTACTTTCCACTGTCATCAAGTAAAGCTGGAAATGGAACATGGCACAAGCAGGGATCAGGAACAATGATGATCTCGGACCCCTCAAGTAAGTCGCTCACAGGAGCGATGATCATATTGTAGAACAAGATTAGATTCAGTTCGGGATCATCCTCACCCCTTCCTTGTCGCAAAGTTGCGAGCTCCTCCTCATGAGAGACATCTGGTTTTGGCTCAATATCATTTAAAGATCGATCTTCGCAATCCTCTTCGGATAAAATACCAAAGCTGCGGAAGCGTTCAGCAAAAAACTCTTCCAAGCTGTCAGATGATCCGGCAGCGTTATCGCTTTCATTTACTGTAATTGTTCGAAAATGCATGACTCCGCTTGTTTTGATAATCCACAAAAACATTGCGTTATCATGATTAGAGATATACAGACAAGAACAGTTGCTTTCTTGTTTCACAATATTCTCTATGCCAACCCAAGTTTGCGGATCAGCTGAGATTTGCCTTTCAACAGAGTACCGTTTTGCCATCAGCTCTGCCAAGGCCCTAGCGCGTGCCAGCTCCACAACATAAAGGGCTTTGTCAGGTTTGTACTCAACAATAAGGAAGGCAGCAAGATGCCGATAAGGAAAACTGCGAATATCTGAGAGCGATATTTTAAATTGATCGTTATCTCTTAGCAAAACACGCAAACTTTCGCTTTTTTCCATGCTCAAGACCAGATAGTCAAATGCTTCCTGGCTCTTTTCTTGGGCTATCTTCACGACTGCAAGTTTACAAAGGCATGCAAACTCTTTGTCTAGGTGTCCAATATCTTGATTAATTGAAAGTGCCTTCTCGAGATAACCTTCAGCAACGACGGGCTCACCAATCGAACTAAACAATGATCCTAAGTTGAAGTATTCTCCTGCTTCTCCTTTTCTGTCACCAATTTCTTTAGTTATCACAAGTCCTTTCTTAAAATATTCTTTAGCTTTTTCATATTCACCCAGAGATTGAAACACAGATCCTAAGTTTCCGTAACAGCATGCTTCTCCTGCTCTGTCGTCAATTTCAACTGTGATTGCAAGTGCTTTGTCAAGTTTTTCTTTAGCTTTCTCATATTCACCACGAAATAGAAACTTAGTTCCGAAGTTTATCCAATCTGTTGCTTCTCCTTTTCTGTCACCAATTTCACTCCTGATCTCAAGTGCTTTGACATTATATTCTTTAGCTCTGTCATATTCCTGAGCCTGTTGAAACACAGTTCCTAAGGTTGCGTAACAGCATCCTTCTCCTGCTCTGTCACCAATTTCTTTCTTGGTTGCAAGTGCTCTCTCAAGATATTCTATAGCTTTGTCATATTCACCACGATATTGAAAAATAGTTCCTAAGTTCGCGAAATCTGATGTTAGTCCTTTTCTGTCACCAATTTCAATTCTGATCGCAACTGCTTTCTCAATATATTCTATAGCTTTGTGATACTCTCCAAGAGATAGAAACACGGTTCCTAAGTTTCCGTAACAGCTTGCTTCTCCTGCTCTGTCACCAATTTCAATTCTGACCGCAAGCGCTTTCTCAAGATACTCTTTAGCTTTGTCATATTCACCACGAGATATAAACACAGTTCCTAAGTTTCCGTAACAGCTTGCTTCTCCTGCTCTGTCACCAATTTGAATTCTGACTGCAAGTGCTTTCTCAAGATACTCTTTAGCTTTGTCATATTCACCACGAGATTTAAAAATGTTTCCTAAATTCACGAAATCTGTTGCTTCTCCTCGTTTCTCACCAATTTCAATTCTGACCGTAAGTGCTTTCTCAATATATTGTTTAGCTTTGTCATATTCACCACGAGATAGAAACACAGTTCCTAAGTTTCCGTAACAGCTCGCTTCTCCTGCTCTGTCACCAATTTCTTTCTTGGTTGCAAGTGCTCTCTCAAGATATTCTATAGCTTTGTCATATTCACCACGAGATTGACAAATATTTCCTAAGTTAGCGAAATCTGATGCTTGTCCTTTTCTGTCACCAATTTCAATTCCGATCGCAAGTGCTTTCTCAATATATTCTATAGCTTTGTCATATTCCCCACGAGATAGAAACACAGTTCCTAAGTTTCCGTAACAGCTTGCCTCTCCTGCTCTGTCACCAATTTCGATTTTGATCGCTAGTGCTTTCTCAAGATACTCTTTAGCTTTGTCATATTCACCACGGCATTCAAAAATGTCTCCTAAATTCGCGAAATCTGATGCTTCTCCTGCTCTGTCACCAATTTCAATTCTAATCGCAAGTGCCTTCTCAACATACTTTTTAGCTTTGTCATATTCACCACGAGATATAAACACAGTTCCTAAGTTTCCGTAACAGCTTGCTTCTCCTGCTCTGTCACCAATTTGAATTCTGACTGCAAGTGCTTTTTCAAGATACTCTTTAGCTTTGTCATATTCACCACGGCATTCAAAAATGTTTCCTAAGTTCGCGAAATCTGTTGCTTCTCCTTCTCTGTCACCAATTTCAATTCTGATCGCAAGTGCTTTCTCAAGATACTCTTTAGCTTTGTCATATTCTCCAAGAGATTTAAAGTTAGCCCCTAAGTTCCCGTAATCTGCCGCTTCTCCTTCTTTGTCACCAATTTCAATTCTGATCGCAAGTGCTTTCTCAGTATATTCTTTAGCTTTGTGATACTCTCCAAGAGATATAAACACAGTTCCTAAGTTTCCGTAACAGCCTGCTTCTCCTGCTCTGTCACCAATTTCTTTCTTGGTTGCAAGTGCTCTCTCAAGATATTCTATAGCTTTGTCATATTCACCACGAGATTCAAAAATATTTCCTAAGTTCGCGAAATCTGATGATTGTCCTGCTCTGTCACCAATTTCAAATCTGATCGCAAGTGCTTTCTCAATATATTCTATAGCTTTGTAATACTCTCCAAGAGACATAAACACGGTTCCTAAGCTTCCGTAGCAGCTTGCTTCTCCTGCTCTGTCTCCAATTTCAATTTTGATCGCTAGTGCTTTCTCAAGATACTCTTTAGCTTTGTCATATTCAGCACGAGATCGAAACACAGTTCCTAAGTTTCCGTAACAGTCTGCTTCTCCTGCTCTGTCACCAATTTCTTTCTTGGTTGCAAGTGCTCTCTCAAGATATTCTATAGCTTTGTCATATTCACCACGAGATTGACAAATATTTCCTAAGTTCGCGAAATCTGATGCTTGTCCTTTTCTGTCACCAATTTCAATTCTGATCGCAACTGCTTTCTCAATATATTCTATAGCTTTGTGATACTCTCCAAGAGACATAAACACGGTTCCTAAGTTTCCGTAACAGCTTGCCTCTCCTGCTCTGTCACCAATTTCGATTTTGATCGCTAGTGCTTTCTCAAGATACTCTTTAGTTTTGTCATATTCACCACGAGATAGAAACACAGTTCCTAAGTTTCCGTAACAGCTTGCTTCTCCTGCTCTGTCACCAATTTCAATTTTGATCGCTAGTGCTTTCTCAAGATACTCTTTAGCTTTGTCATATTCACCACGAGATAGAAACACAGTTCCTAAGTTTCCGTAACAGCCTGCTTCTCCTGCTCTGTCACCAATTTCAATTTTGATCGCTAGTGCTTTCTCAAGATACTCTTTAGCTTTGTCATATTCACCACGAGATCGAAACACAGTTCCTAAGTTTCCGTAACAGCCTGCTTCTCCTGCTCTGTCACCAATTTCTTTCTTGGTTGCAAGTGCTCTCTCAAGATATTCTATAGCTTTGTCATATTTACCACGAGATTGAAAAATAGTTCCTAACTTTGCGAAATCTGATGCTTGTCCTTTTCTGTCACCAATTTCTTTCTTGGTTGCAAGTGCTCTCTCAAGATATTCTATAGCTTTGTCATATTCACCACGAGATTGAAAAATAATTCCTAAGTTAGCGAAATCTGATGCTTGTCCTTTTCTGTCACCAATTTCAGTTCTGATCGGAAGTGCTTTCTCAATATATTCTATAGCTTTGTGATACTCTCCAAGAGATATAAACACAGTTCCTAAGTTTCCGTAACAGCTTGCTTCTCCTTCTCTGTCACCAATTTCAATTTTGATCGCTAGTGCTTTCTCAAGACACTCTTTAGCTTTGTCGTATTCACCACGAGATAGAAACACAGTTCCTAAGTTTCCGTAACAGCTTGCTTCTCCTGCTCTGTCACCAATTTCAATTCTGACCGCAAGTGCTTTCTCAAGATATTCTATAGCTTTATCGTATTCACCAAGAGATTCAAACACAACTCCTAAGTTTCCGTAAGCGGCTGCTTCTCCTCTCCTGTGACCAATTTCTCTCATGATATTGATCGCTTTCTCATAAAGTTTTCCTGCCTCTACATATTTAAATTGTTTTTCATAGATCATGGCTAGTTCTAATAATAGAATGCCTTCATCTTCGCCTGTTTTTCCACGCTCTAGGTAAATGTCAAGAAGTTGCTTGCCGTATTTTATGGCATTTGTGTAATCAAAGATGAGACAATACGCCATGAAGATTGTTTTATAGATAGCAGTGCTAACTAATTTAACAACCTGCTCCTCCTTTTCTTTCGGCATCACATTATTTACGAAAATCAAACATTCTTTACAGACCTCTATAGCTTTTACACCCCGACCGGTGTTGAGAAGGAAAGTTGCAATAGCCAAACCAACACAGATGACTTGAAAAACGTAGTCTAGATTGTTCATTTCGTCCTCCTCTATAAGCCCTGTGAAAAGAAAATACCACTCAAGTTCTATAGTGTAAAATAACATTATACTTTTGTACTTCTCTTCTCCTACGTGTATAAATGAGTACCGGCGAACTTAATGCTGGAGGTAAGCTTGCTGTTGGCTCCTAGCTGGCCGTTTTATGCAAGATGGGACACGTTGGTTTGACTCAGACGAGAAGGTTTCCACCTCGTGCTCAGACTTTATCAAACCTTTCCATTGTAAAGAAAATAACCTGAAGAAATCGTAAATACCCTCGTTCTTTACTGAATGTGTTATCGACCGTGAATAGTAGGAATCAGTGCTGCGAGCACACTTCAATTATCTTGGCTCCTGTGCCGACCGAAACCGGCCTTGGCGAGCATTGTCCTTTGTTCCACTTCCGACGCCATCACCTTTTACCATAACTGGCATTACTTATACTCAAGTTCTGCAAGAGGAAAAGATCTTTCCAATAATGTCCAGATTAGAGTGATTGGGTCAACTGAGCTTGAAATACGCTCAAAAATGCTTCGACATTTGAATGAAAAAATTGGAGGAGAATTTCTTCAATTTAACTACGCTATGTGATATTTAGAATATCGCAAAGATGTATTTTTTTACTAAAAGGGAAACAATACAAGATTAGATTCTTACGTCAATTTTTGTTCCCTTTGAAAAGTGCAAGGAACCAACGAAACATTTGAGTATCTCCGGCGAAATTACAAGAAAACGTATGATTGTATCACAAATGCACGCGTTTGGCGCGTAGGCGAGATGGGTTTAAACCATACAACGCCGGGGTACGGAATGTAAACACCCTCAGGTTCAAAAATGATTTGCACTCTTTGGGAAGTGGAATGCGGTATTCTTTTATAATTAATGCCGGGATACGGAATGAAAAACAGTGAATCGCGATTCATTCTTCTTTGAACTCTCCCTCAGAAGCTAAAAGTAGCTCAAGAAGCCCGAAATACGCATTGATAGCTACAGGTCACAAAATCAACCTGTTCAGATCTATTCCTTGTTATACTCAGTGCCTCATTCCCCCTAGCAGGGTAACGTGATACGCGTAAACTGTCTAGCTTGATGCGCCATGGACACCCGTGTTATCAATCAAACAAAATCAAACCAAGTTTTACCGAGCGCGGTTTCGAGTTTAATTTGGACTGGTTGAAATAAATGAGAGATTAATTTTTCTTACCACAGTGAAGTTCGCACTGGAAAAAGTCGAAACTGAAACAGTCGGCGTATCTCTCGCAACTCCGAGAAAAAAGTATCATTAAAAAATCGAGAGAAGTTTCCATGGATTTAAATCAAGCTGTATAACAACGAATGAGTTCGAGTTTGATCGGTAAGTGATGTTGCTTGTACAGAACATCCTAAAACTGACTTCTGTATAGGTCGTACAGCAAAGCCATGCAGTACATGTACACGGTAAAGAACATTTATTTGTAGTATCATGGTACGATTTAAAGTTCTACTTGGTGTCGGAAGGTGGGCAGTTTCTTTGTCAACTAACTATAAAGGTGCGTTCTTGATCATTGTAGTCTATTCATAAGCTTGAACGTAGGGAATCCGAAGAACTGGTCGGGCGGGTCATGTAGCATTTCCTGAGGCAAATCATTAATAGACTGCTAGCAGATTTGTGCTAGCAGAGGTCTTAAATCCGGGAACTCCGCGCCTTAACCCGGCCAAGCATTACATCATTTGAGGAGGTTTTTGTGATATCTCGAATAATATGTTAAATGTTATCATTGGAAGCCCAAATAATGCATTGTTTTAAAAAAAATAACGACTAACTTACCGTTGCGCAGTAGCCTGTGTTCAGCCGTTCGTTCTTCCAAACAAAAACTGTAGAAATGCGGCTGTGTGTTACTGCTTATAACTGTGTTGCTCGCATAAATTATCCATCCTTGAAGCCATTTCGGTTTCCCAGCATCTGACGTGCCAAGCGGAAACGAAAGAAACGAAATGTTTGTCTTCGCGTGATCTTTGCAGAAGATCATTTGAAAACCAGGAGTATGATTAATAAGGACATAATTATAGAACATGAGCGAGAACTTGTTAAGAAAGGACAACCTTTTTTCGTGTAAATTATCGGTAAAAAAATGACTCGAGGAAGAGTGGGCGGGTAAAATTCCGACCAAAAACAACTCTTTTTCATCATGTAAACATGTATTGGAACCCATGGTAATAGATGTCCAACAGTAGCAATTAAATAGTGAAAGAATGAAAGATGCGAATGCAGCGATAACACTACTGGAAAAATGACCTGAAAAAATTTCAGGCTCTGAACAGGATTCGAACCCACGACCGGTAACGCAAAGGTCGTGGCTTCGAATCCCGTTCAGAGCCAGAAATGTTTTCAGGCCATTTTTCCAGAAGTTTTATGGCTGCATTAGCATCTTTCATTCTTTCATATATTGGAACATTGAGTTATTGTAGTCAGGATATAATATTGTAAGCTTGTGGTTTGTCATTGACTGTTTTTAAGATGTTACTTCAAGAGTTTCGGTTATTGAGTGCTTTAACCTTTATCATTTGAAACTGGAAGATTTTACACGTGATTTCATACAGTGGTCACCAACTGGCCATCAAAATTTCACCGTATTAACGGGGTGGCCGTATGATATTGAAGGGATCGGATCAAAATTTCATAACTGGTCTATTTTAAGTGACTTCTTGACAGACATCACAACTCACTTGTAAGCAACTGCTCTTTAATAAGCATTCAAACTGCAGGTATGTTTTTTTAAAAAAGTTGAAAGTTCAATCAAAACCTGCAATAATAACAATGGGAAGATGAACATAAGTGGTTCGAAAGGCCGTATTATATTAACGGGGAAAAACGGTATTAAAAACAGTTTGGATTTCACAATAAGGCTGTTGGCCGTATTAACAGAGTGGCCAGATTAACGGGGTTTTCTTATGAGAAAATGTATGGGCGTTTCGCCAGGACAAAAAAGACTGGCCGTAAAATCGAGGTGACGTAATTAACGAGGTGACCGTAAGGCGGGGTTCTACTGAATAAGCGCGCGCGCGCTCGTTTTGACACAGGCGAAAGGCAATCGCAAATAACACCGCGGCAAAACGTATGCGCATACGTCAAGTTCAGCATTTCCGGTTTGCCCGTGTTGTTCGGTGGTTCAGATTAATTTTGCTGTTCGCCTCGCGGTGTTTAAGCTTGTTGTTGTGAATCAGCAGCTACAGATGAAAGAAGAAAGGACCACAAATACAAAAAAGGTATGTAGACAATAACTTGTTGCAATTGCTGGTCCTGGAAATGTTCGTTGGACCCTTTAAGAAATGCTCCGCAGTGGCCGTCATTACTGATTAGTAAGCCTTTTGTCAGTTCGTGTTGTACATACGTACATTTATTTGATAAGTAGGTTTTAAAAGTATGCAACTGTACAGCTGATGTGGACCTACTACTACTAAGTCTGGATAAGGAAAACAGAAATTTACAATGCAATCGTCATAATACTAAAAATAGTGTACAATAATGGTTAAAAAGAGGGATCAAATAATTTAAAAATATCTAAAGTAAGGGTTCTTCTTATTTATGCCTGTTTTTTTTTTTTTTTCCATTTGTTGCTTGGACTGCTACAAGATTATATCCGTTGAAAATTTTTTTCATGGTGACAGAGAAGGTTCGTAAGTCTATTCGTTGTTTATCGATTTTATTTAGCCTATAATACTACGAATTTCATAATGGAAGTGATCTCACGATTTCAACTTGTTGAGCTGATCATGAGAAGCTCACTTAAAACTCAAGCTACATGTAATAGTCAAGCACCTGCATGAAAATACAAATTTTCGGTTTCGAAATAAATGTCAATTTTACTTTCAGAATTTCATGATTACAACAGCAGCAAGATTGCCTTCTTTGGTGAGCCATTCTAAATAAAATGCCAGAGAACTTTGAGGTACCATTGGATTTTCATTCAGGATGGATAGGTCAAAGGAGTCTTCAAGTTGTACATTGCCAGTAATAAGAGGCAGAACACCATTACAGAACTGTGTAGTAACTCACTCATTTGAAACAATAAATTTATTAAAATTTAAAATCATTTCAGTGACTAATGTGATTTTCTATGTTACAATAACATGTTTCCTTTATGCGCCACTGTTTTGCTAGCCTATCCATATGTACACAAAAAAACTGTTCAACTAACCGGACAAGTTTTTAATTCACAGTATTTTAAAGTTATAGCTTTCAGATTTTAAACTACCTTACTTTAAACTCACTTGAAGTACATTTGAAA
Organism: Orbicella faveolata; assembly: GCF_042242905.1. Lineage (NCBI taxonomy): Eukaryota > Metazoa > Cnidaria > Anthozoa > Scleractinia > Merulinidae > Orbicella > Orbicella faveolata. Next base: position 1,413,487 of record NW_028301554.1, read on the forward strand.
TCTGAAAGTTTACAAACATTGGCTGCTCCCTGAGGAGCCTGCTTTTTTGACCATCCACATCCCTTCGGCTTGTGCTGAAACCTCAAATTCTTCCAGAATTGATAACATCTCAGTTGCTGGATAAATAATCCCTCTTCTCTTTGAAGTGTATTTGTTTTCTGAGATCTATAAAAAGAATGGCATTGCTGCAAGTTAGTTCACTGGAACTACTTTTATGTCCTTATCTTTCAAGGGGTTAAATGTGAAGAAAGGTAAAACATCTAGTAATTTTACTTCATTATATAATAGAACTGACATTTATATTGGGGTAAAGCTGTGTCTGCTGTTCTAGTTAAGAAACATGCAATAATTAATTAAACAGACTTTTTAAACTGAGTGGCCTTATATGGTCTTCCAAGGAGACCTGTATTTTAAATACAAATAAGAATAAAACAGGGCAAAGTACGTGAAATATGCTATTGTGCACAACAAAACAAGAGTTCTTTTTTCCTCTAATACACGGTGTTCTTCGCTCAATCTTGGATCTTCCCAGAGAATAGACTGCAAAATGACATTGAAAAGACCAGGTGCAGTTTTGTCAGCAAACTCTTTCATCTGTCCAGGAGCATACAGTGGCACAGCATCACTGCTTCCATAATGATGTTGCAATGATATTTAAAATTTTCCGATCAGCTGGTCAAATGAATTTTCTGAAATTAATAGAAAAGGTAAATATCTATTTTACTAATTTAAATAAATTATTGAAATAATTTTATTTATTAAATTTAAATATTTAATTCTCTGCTTGTGTCAATCACTGTCGTGTGTTGGTCTTAACACATCCTCTTACTTATTGGATTACACAAATGCAATACCTGTATCAGAAATATAATCTTGAAATGGTGTCTGTTACCCTTACCGGTCACCTAAACAACATGTTATTTTGATTGTTACCTAAGTCACTAGTCAATATTCAAACAAAAATAATTATCAGTTTTCCAAATCATTGAAAGGATGAGACTTGAATAGTTTGTGGCAACTCTGATGCAGCATTTTTTTCTTGGCCAAGAGACTCCTCAGATAACTCTTCCAAATCATTGCCATAATAATTGAGAAGTCCTCTAAATCCTTCTCATTAGTGCTTATGACTTCAACTGAATGATAAAATTTATGATATTGTCATTGACCATGTGCAATACATGTAAATAAGGATAATCTGTTTGAATGAGTTTTGGTCAGATGGTGTTATTATAGTGTGCCATGGATTATCATGATGTCAAACAATTATCCTTCAAAATACTTGTATCTTGTATGTCTTGTATCTTTACATTTCAGGTGAGTGATACTAACCTGATAGTTGAGTTAAGTTATGGATTTCTGTTGTCATCCTGTTACAAACTGTTTTATCCATTGTAAATTCACAATAGCAATTTATTTTTACCACCCCAAATGATGTTTGTATTTCTGCCATGGATGTTTGCTGGCTTTTTAGGTACCACAGGTCTATTCCACAAGTCTCTTCTAGAAATTTAAGTCTTTAGAACAGCAATTGGAAATGGTTCTGAACTTTTTGGAGGCCTTCACTACTGCTGTGTTGCTGCTTTAAGTTCTTGTGTAGTCCTAAAATTGGTAAATTGCAAGATCTAAATAAAAAATTAAAAGAAAAATAAGAAATAAACATATTAGTGATGAGTTTGTTTGTATCCAGATACTGAAAATGGATGTCCAAAAAGCATATCCCCCCACTAATGAAAAATGGAGTGGGTAAATTTTTAGTGAAATTTTTCATGAAGTGGGTGCTCATAGGGTTCCTGGGTACCCCTCTAACTGAATCCTCGGTGTGGAGACAACATTGCAGTACTACTGAATTTCAATAAGTATATGTGAAACTGACATTAATTTTAGATATTATTGGTGCAATTTTATGGGTCTGGTCTTAGGAAAAATAAGTTTGTCAAGTGGCATAAAGTTCTTGTTTTGCTGTCTTTAAAATTATTATTTTTCTTTAAATTTGTTTGGCAATTAATTTTTCAAAATAATATTTCCCAGCTTCTGTGCTACCTTTTTCTTTCCACAATATACCAGTTTTAGACTGAACTGCCTGAGGTGGCTTTTTGCTACCTGCACCCCAACAATTAATTTTAGTGAAGCAATTGACAGTACTGTACTGTAGTCAAGAAGAGTAAAATAAAAATGTGAGGTACATTAATGCAAATAACACTACAACATCAGTAGTGCGAGATAATTTTATAGGTACCTTTTGGAGTTTGTCATCTGAGGGCTGTTTATTTCCATCTTAGTGGAGAACCATACATGCGTAAGACTTGGATCATTTAACACGAAATATAATTAAATTTATAATGAATTTTTTTGGTATCATGTCTATTTTGCCCCAAATTTTACAAAATTTGATACCAACAACTTGTTTATTGTTACAACAAAAATCTAAGAGTATGCTTTCCTTTTCCTTAATTTCATTTAATTTGCTGGTAAGAAGATTCCGAAAATCCTTGCAGCAATCCAAGGCAGTGCGAACCTGCGTGTCAATTATAATTAACCGATGTCTAATTAACTGACCTGCCAGTAGTTCGTAACACCGGCGGCTTCTAGTCAGGATGCGAGGTAAACCTTGTTTCTTCGTCCACTCTGGTACAGCATTTGTAGCACCACCTTGCACCTGGCTTGTACCCATGACATGTTGCTCCTATGGCATCCAGGACTGCAAAAAGTTTCGCAGGAATGCGCTGTTTCTTGACGCCTCGCGAATGGTTTTCTCTAGGAACCGAACATCTGTTGTTGCTCGTCCGTATTTCGTCCCAGTGAACATGGCAAACTGTTGAGCCCACTTGAGTTCGGCAGCTCTGGTTAAATCTTCATACAGAAAATATTTTTTGCCGGCACATTTACGGCTGCTTTTGTCGGCTTTCCCACATTTTTCTGCGAAGGAACCTCACAACCAAACCAACGCAACAAGGAGTACTACGTAAAAAAAAAAATGCTCTTGTCGAGCACGAACGCGCCCGAAATTCTCTCATATTTTGTTGTTGGTGCAAACACCAAACCCCGGGGTGCAAGCGCTTGAAACTTAAATGAAAAATAAACTTTTCAACGAGACAAACCTTTCCCCCACTTTCTTTTGCTAACTCTTACTTTTTGTTTTCAAACTTCGCGGTACGAGATTTTATCTTGTTTACATTGGATTTTAATACGTAACCGGAAATGCGTAATTTACCGGAAGCTCAAATTTGTACTCATGCGCAGTGCGTTTTACCGCGGTGTTATCGCAAATGGCCTATTGGTCTATTCAGAAGACGTCGCGCGAGATTCTGTTTAGCACGCGCGTGAGTCCCGCGATGCGTTTCTTGAATTCTGCATGTCTCCTTCTGAGCGTGCACGTTTAACGTGCTGCCTTTTTGAATCACGTGTAAAGCCTTTCAGTTTCAATCCGTAAAACGTTAAGTACTAAACGAAACGTGTTGAAGTAACATCTTAAAAACAGTCAGTGACAAATTAGTAAGTTACAATGTAAACATGTCTTTGCTCGTGCTTTCAACACCCACCCGGCGCTTAATCACCAGTCCCTCACTACCGCTTGTAGATTTAACTGAGCAGACGCAAGTTTAAAAAAAAAATTCAGTTAATGATTCTTCACGTCTATACTGGTTTGTAAACAGTCGGCATCATTACTAAGCACACCGTGTATTTCGACAGAAGCAAATTATATGTTTCTGATTTCGATAATAGATCACTCAGTAAGATTTATGTGGTCCTTGGCGTCGCCGTCGCCGTTGCTTAAGCCGCTTGCTTAGTTATCAATGCGCTCTCCGGCCCACACAATTGACATAGAAGCCATGATGTTAATTTCTGAAGAGACCATTTGATAGCTATGGCGCAGTATTGTCCATGGAATGGGTTGATCTCACTGTACGTTTTAATATCTACAAGTTATTTCGAAGCGACTTGATTAACGTAAGCTTTTTCAAACACTGTAACAACGTAACCTTTATCAGAATGCAAAATCACGGTAAACTTTTTTTCATATAAATTACCGGTAAAAGATGACTCAAGGAGGAGCGGGTGGGTACAATTCTTACTAAAAAACTCTTCTTCATGATGTAAACATATATTTAAACATTAAGCAATTGTAGTCAGGAGATGACACTTTCAGTTTTTGGTTTGTTACTGACTGTTTTTAAGACGTGACTTCAAGACGTTTCAGTTAGTGCTTAGACCTTCTTCAGTTGAAACTGAAAAGTTTTACACGTTATTCAATGTATGAGCGCGCTTGGAAGGTTACGTCTTAAACATAAAAAAACTTAGCGCACGTGAGTCACGCACTACATTCTAAGTTTCTAAGCGCGTTCGTTTAACGAGCTGTCTTTTTGAGAAGAGAAGAGAAGAGAAGACGAGAAGAGATATTCCATATCCAAAAAGGAACTATGCATTATTTTGTTTATCATATAGACATACTAATAACGACGTTTTGGACGGTTTTCCGAAGATTTCCGATCAATTTCCGAAGATTTCCGTTCGAAGATTCTCCTTCCGAACAATTTCGGAAAATGTGGAAGATTACAGAAGATTGCCGAAGACTTTTGAGGACGATTCGAAGATGTTTCGATCATATACCAACAAATTTAAGTACAGTTTAAGGTTCAAACATGATATCAGTGAAGCCATCAATATCTTTACTAGTGAGGATATGGAAAATACGCCATCCGAGTCCCGGATGTAGTATCGTATAAATTTTACGAGTGGTGTATTTTCCAGTAAAATACTCGTCTCCATATAATAAAAAAAAACTTTCAGTTTCAACTGATGGAGTTGTAAGCACTAAACGAAGCGTGTTGATAAAGAACAACTTTAAGAACAGTCAGTGGCAAAATGGTAACTTACCATGTAACCAGGGGGGAGTGTGCTCCCTATAATAGCCTATACGGGGGGGTTCCGCCCGAAAGGAGTACCTTTCTCAGGCCTCAGGGATATAAAAGGGTAGGGATTACACAAGTTGAGGTATAGGAAAGGGTAGGGAAATGGGAGTATCTTGACTCCTGCCGGAACATGAACTGAATATAAAATACTTGACTTTTGGTTAACATCTCTTCTGGCAAAGCTTGATGTTTTCCGTAATATTTTTCATTAACTTCATTCCAAGGGTTTAGAAACGGGATGCAGTGTTCTTAAGAAGGTGTGTGAAAGGGGTTTCTTTATAAATAAAAGGTATCCAGTGGGGTAGCTTTTCTGTCAAAATGGAATACAAAAAGGTAAGGGGTTGGACCTCCGGCCAGAGCTTCCCCGTTAAAAACGTACTAGAGTAACATAAGCCTGCAGTGCAGACGTATTTTGACCAGCGAGCGCACGCATTTTGATAAGGCAAGCGTCACCTTGGATTCAAACTCGCAAGAGACGAAAAGAGGTCCTAAGGTGTAGGAGTACCGATAACTCGGGAACACCCGGAAAACGCCTGCGAAAGGTAATCGCAAATGGCCTATTGGCCTATTCAGAAAACGTCCCGCGAGACTCTGTTTAGCACGCGCGTGAGTCCCGCGATGCGTTTCTCGAATTTTGCAAGCCTCGCCTTCTGAGAGTGCGCGTTTAGGGTGCTGCGTTTTTGAATCACGTGTAAAGCCTTTCAGTTTCAACCGATAGAACTTTAAGCACTAAACGACCTTGTTGAAGTAACATCTTAAAAACAGTCAGTGACAGATTAGCAACTTACAATGTAACCATGTCTTTACTCGTGCTTTGAACACCCACCCGACGATCACCACCAGTCCCTCGCTACCGCTTGTAGATTTGATTGAGCAGTCGCAGGTTTGAAAATGTTTCAATTACAGATTTCGTTTACCATGGTTTGGTTTGGGTTTTGTCGGCATCATGTGGCTAAGCACGCCATATATTTTAATAATAGCTGATTTATATGGGCTTTGTTTCAAGGAAAACGAAAGATTGAAGAAACCCTCGAATTTTTAACAAGTCATTTTGGTGCTGCATTGTCCATAAATAGGGCTGTCCTCTCTGTATACAGGGGGGAGACTCTTAGGGGGGTTCGAAGGGTTCGGTCAAACCCCCTAAATTAAAAAATGATACATTGTAACACGCTGACTTGGTCTTGAAATTCTCGAAATCCCATTTCCGAGGAACTCAATTTTAAAAGTTTCTGGGGGAGGAGGCCCCCCGGAACGCCCTACAGGGGACCCCCTTGGGCGGTCCGTATCTCGAACCCCCTTCTCTAAAATCTTGTACCCGCCCCGGGTATAGCTCGCCTCGATTTTTAAAGATAGGTCATTTCGGAGTGACTTGGCTGGGACACGCTCTCAAACGCTGCAGCAACTTAACATTTATTATGCAAAATCTCGGTGCTGATATACATCATGATATAAGACCCTTTTAGAAGCTTTTCAATACAATTTTTACCGCAATTGCTACTAATCTCGCAATCTGATTGGCTAATTTGCCGCTGTCGATAGGAGTCCAGACAACGCTGCTCGCGCCAATGTGTCACGCAATGGCTTTTTCAGCTCGCGCTCGGAAGAAAGCACTTTCTTTGACGTTGATATTGTGCCTCGTGCGTCCACAGCATTTTGACCACTGTGATGACGCATATCGTTGTCGATAAGAGTACTGACCACGCTAAGCCACATTCGATTTGTTAAATAGAACAGTGGTAGATAAAAATCAATTACAAATGTATTTCAAAGCTATCAATATAACTAAAATTACACCGACGGCAGACTGCTGAATTCTCTATCAACAGTAACATGGTAGCAAAAGTGTCCTAATATGCGCGAACTTTTCCTACCCTGCACTTACTAATTATAAACTAAGTGATTGTTACATATTGCAAATAAAGATAACATGGGAAATACAAACTGGTATAAGAGACAACAGTTGACTATTTACAAGCGCGGCAGAGGAGTTGAACTTTGTTTGCACTTAGTTTTTTACTACTGTTTACTGAAACATTTGATTGTAAATGAAGTAACTGTAGTCAAATAAACTTGAACTTAAACACTAGGCCGTTTTACAAGGAGGAAAGCTCTGTGTGGTAGGAAGGTTTATTAATGCGAAATCTTGGGAAAAACTGGTTTGAGGCCAGGGAGCATATAAACACCATCCCTGCCAAGCTATAGACTGTTCACAGCCCTCTACTTTTTCGTATTTTTATTTGATCGTTGAACGCGTGAATAGAATCGCAAGAGAACTGGAAGCCGGCGCAAAACTGCAGATCTGACGCGGTGGAGGGCAGGGACCGAGAAATACAGTCTCTCTATCCTTCGTTTAGCTGGCTTCGCTCGCCTCCTGGCTCTCATCCCCGCGTGTTCCACGCTCGCCTCGCGCACTTTTTCTCCCGCGTGCGTTGAAAAATAGAGAAGCTCTTATCAGTCTAGCAGGCTAGGCTGCTACAAGTAACCTTTTGTCGCGTAAATCAGCCACATGTTGATTCGATCGTAACGACGCGGGGTTTAAAAAAGTTTAGAGGGAAATTTAGCTTGCTGCAGGCTCTTACCAGTGAAATCCAGTACTGTTCTTATAGCTCAAAGTGTGAATTCTCTCTACTCATTACTATAAATTCCGTTGATGTTAGCTTTGAGAATTAAGTGCTACATCAATTCAATGGCCGAATTCACAATAGAGACCAGAAACCCATCGGTTTCTGGTCTGTCACGAGTTTCCCTTCTAACTATTGTCATAATGGGACGGGTTCTAGATAGGAAACTCGTCCAAATTTACACGTCTTCTTATCCGTCTTACTAGACGTCTTCTTATCCGTCTTACTAGACGAGTTAAGACGAGAACCACATCGGGTCGTGAATTTGCACTTAGACGATTATCGTGGTGGAGTTTTGAGAGACAATTGCGCCAAACGGGCTAGAACTAGGAAGAGACCCACCAAAATGGCGCCCAGCTGCTCCTAACCCGTCCCAATGTGAATTCATAGTAACTAAGTTAGAGGAGTTTTGAGTCTTCAGTTGGATAGAAAACCGGTCACACGAGTTACAAGGGAAATATCTCCTTGCTGATGATTTTTGTTATTCTCATTACCTGACTACTTGAGATGAATTGGCCTTGTAAGGGGAAATTCGATCTTGATCACTTTCTAGTGACTATGCACCTATCTACTGATCACTGACTACTAATTTGTTGTCTCATTAGTTAGTCTTGTCACGGAATTATTTATGGAAACATTTACTTGTTTCTTTGATTCAAACTTGTTTCTACTTAGGAGACGCGTTGCCGGCAAGCTTCCCCATGGCCGCCATCTTGGATTTCAATGTCAGACTCCAGCTAGGTACGAAACTGTTGTAAAGCGTCCCTAGAGGAACAGGAAAATAACAAATCAGTGTGTCTCTGTAATAGATTCTCTGTAAGCCTCCTTAGAGAAGGAAGACAGAGATACTACGCGCACTCTGATTGGTCAATAGAGTTGCCAATTGTATGTTCTATAGTACTGGTAAACACCCAGTTTCCAGATGTCAGGAAACACTACGCTGGAGGACGCAGAATTGCCCAGCTTCAGTTTTAATGTCGTATCTAGGTCCATTGGCTGATCCAGCAGCGTATTATGTATAATGCAAACGCCGAACTACTACAATGCATTTCAATGAATATGAAATATTTGCATCTTTAACCGGTTTTGAAAAGCCTCACATCATTTACCCAATGGATGCTTTTGCTAGCTCTGGAATCCAAAGACCATCCTTCCAAAATTCAATTTGAAGGTTTCGCACGTGATGAAAATAGATTTTACTCACGAAGCACATGAATAGGCCATATTCGTATTCTCGGTATTGGACTGGGACTAGCTTGCAATTGAGGCTAATGCGGGGAGTCTTTTCAAATGCAAATGACATTAATCTCTTTTTAATGATATTCCCTCGCATGAGCCTCAATTGCAAGCTAGTTCCAGTCCAATACCGAGAATACGAATATGGCCTATTGCAGTGAATGGTATGCCTTCCAAATCAAATCATTTGGTATTAAAAGAACAAAGCTTTATCTATCATGATTATTCTCGTATATATTTAAAAATTGCGAAACATGTTTTGCATGCCAGGCTTTTAAAGCTGCGTAATAGGTAAGTATCTCAAACGACGATTTCGTTATTTGCGTTATAATTTTTTATCAAAAAATAATAGTATTTAGCCGAAAAATATTCAGTGATTTGTCTCAACCTGTAGTTTATCCAGCAATAAATTGTAAGTCAAATCGAATTTTCGCGTTTGTCGCAAGGTGCTACCTTTTTAGACACAGACGCTCTTGATTAGTCGATAAGGCCCATTTACAAAACGCCCAAATGATCAGATGCTTTTTTCTTACTTATGAAAACTTACTCTTATTTTCCAAACTCAAATGTCACGTTATCTCCAATCAGTATAAATGGTGCCCACTGCCTCACTTCAGACCAGCCGTGTCCTCTCATCCACTTCATGGCCTGGTGAAGAGATTCACTGGCACTTTCCCCACCAACAAGATGCTCGTAGAAACGACTCATGAACTGCTCTGTTGCTTCGTCATCTAGGGCCCACAATGCCACTAACACTGAGCGTGCACCGGATCCTAAGAACGCTCGAGCGATTCCAATAGCTCCCTCAGCTCTGATCTGTCCACGAGCACTGTGACAACAGCTAAGTACAACAAGTTTGGCTCGAAGTTGAACTTCTGAAATGTCTGTCATCATCAAGAGGTAGTCTTGTTCTTTAGGAAGCTTGCCAGTAGAGCGGACGGGTGAAAGGGCAATTTCTCCTCTTTCGGCATCACCATGTGCGGCAAAATGTATTAGACCTGCTGAATGTAGCATTTCAAGTACCGCCTGCTTAGTTGCTTGCTGTCCTAACAAAGGCTGAACACCCAGCAGTCGCCCAATCATCTCTGCTTCTCTTCTTGCAAAGGGCAATGGTGTGAATGTTTTACGACGACCGTTAAAACGCACCTTACCAACCTCGGGATTACCGACTATCAGAACACCACACTGACTGTGATAATCTGTAGGACTGTCCTGGATGCATTTCAGAGTCATCAAAGAAGGAACGATGCGGATCCTGTAAGTCTCTGATAAGTACTTTCCAACTTCATTGGGTAAAGCTGCAAATGGAACATGGTACAAGCCAGGATCAGGTACAATGATGATCTCGGACCCCTCAAGTAGGTCGGCCACAGGAGCGATCATCAAGTTGTAGAACAAAGTTAGACTCGGGTCGGGAGCATCTTCGCCCCTTACTTGTCGTGAAGTCGCAAGATCTTCCCCCTGAGAGAAATCTGGTCTTGGTTCAATTTCATTTAAAGATCGATCTTCGCAATTCTCTTGGGGTAAAATACCAAAGCTGCGGAACCTTGTAGCAAATAAATTATCCAAGCTGTCAGATGAGCCCGCACCTTCAGTGTTCTCATCTACTGTTTTTCTTCGGAACTGGATGACGCCACTTGTTGTGAGTGTCCACAAAAACAGATGCTGACGATAACAGGAAATGTACAGGCAAGTACAGTTGCTTTCCTTTTTCATAATATTTTCAATGCCAATCCATGATTGCGGATCAGCTGAGATTTGCCTATCAACGGAGTACTGAGATGCCATCAAATCTGCTAACGCTCTAGCCCGTGCCAGCTCTAAAACATAAAGGGCATGATTCGGTTTGGAACAAAAACAAAGCAATGCACTAAGATTCCTGTAGGGAAATTTGCGAACGTCTGAAAACGATATCTTATATTGGTCATTGTCTCCTAGGAAACCACGCAAATTTTCGCTTTTGTTCATACTCAGAACAAGACAGTCAAGCGCCTCCTGGATCTTGTTTTGAGCTAACTTCACCATTGAAAGGTTTCCAAGACATCGAGCCTCTCCTTCGAGGTCTCCAATTTCTCTAGAAATTGAAAGTGACTTCTCGACATACTCTTCAGCTATAACATGTTCGCCAAACGAATGAAATAATGTTCCTAAGTTCAGTAAATCTACTGCTTTCCCTTGTATGTCGCCAATTTCGATCCTGATGGATAGTGCTCTCTCAAAATACCCTTTCGCTTTGTCATATTCACCAAGTGAATGAGACACCGTTCCTAAGTTTCCGTAACAGTTTGCTTCCCCGTTTCTATCACCAACTTCAATTTTGATTGCAAGTGCTTTCTCAAGACATTCTGCACACTCCTGATATTTACCAAGAGATTGAAACAATGTTCCTAAGTTCGCGTAATCTGTTGCTTCTCCTTGTCTGTCACCGATTTCACTTTTGATGGCAAGTGCTTTCTCGAAATATTCTTTAGCTTTCTCATATTCACCAAGAGATCGAAACACTTTTCCTAAGTTTCCGTAACAGCTTGCTTCTCCTTCTTTTTGACCAGTTTCTATTTTGATGGCAAGTGCTTTCTCAATATATTTTATAGCTTTCTCGTATTCGCCAAGAGATAGGAACACAGTTCCTAAGTCTCCGTAACTGGTTGCTTCTTCTTCTCTTTGACCAATTTCTATTCTGATGGTAAGTGCTTTCTCAATATATTCTATAGCTTTCTTATATTTTCCAAGACATCCAAACACAGCTCCTATGTTTCCGTAGCAGCTTGCTTCTCCGGCTCTGTCACCAATTTCAATTCTGATCGCAAGTGCTTTGTCAAGAGATTCTTTAGCTTCGTCATATTTACCAAAAGATCTCAACACAGATCCTAAGTTTCCGTAACAGTTGGCTTCTCCTTCTCTGTCACCAATTTCTATTCTGATGGCGAGTGCTTTCTCAAGATATTCTTTAGCCTTGTCATTTTCTCCAAGAGAATGAAACAGAGTTCCTAAGTTTCCGTAATCTGCTGCTTCTCCGTCCCTGTCGCCAGTTTCTTTTCTGATGGCTAGTGCTTTCTCGTGATATCGTTTAGCTTTGTCATATTGACCAAGAGACTGAGACACAACTGCTAAGTTTCCGTAACAGCTCGCTTCTTCGTTTTTGTTACCAATCTCTATATTGATGGCAAGAGCTTTCTCCAGATACTCTGCAGCTTTGTCATGTTTACCAAGAGATTGAAACACAGTTCCTAGGTTTCCGTACGCGCCTGCTACTCCTGCTCTGTCATCGATTTCTATAGTGACGGCGAGTGCTTTCTCAAGATATTCTTTTGCTTTGTCATATTCACCGAGACGATAAGATATACTTCCAAATTTCCCATATGCATATGCTTCTCCTTTTCTGTCGCTCGTTTCTCTCATGATGTTTATCGCTCTCTGATAAAGTTCTCTTGCTTTTGCGTATTTACATTGCTGTTCGCATATGTCGGCCAGTGTTAAGGTAAGAGACCCTTCTTTGGCTGTTTCACCTCGCTCGCGGTAAATGTCAAGAAGTTTCCGGCCGTAGCTTATTGCGCTAGTGTAATTAGCTATAATACAAGACGCCCTGACGATTGCTACATAAATACGAATTTTACTTAACGTAACAAACTGTTTCTCTTTTTGTAATACTTCATTATTTAGGACAATCAAACATTCTTTACAGACTTCAATGGCTTTTAAAGCACGACCAGTGTTGAGAAGGAAATAAGCAACAACCAAGCCAATAGTGATGGCTTGTAAAATGACTTCTATGATGTTCATAGCTTCCTCGTCTATAAACCCTGTAAAAAGATAATAAGAATCAAGCATTTTACTTTTCTATCTCTTCCCACCCAGGTGTACAAATGAGGAATGACAAATTTAATGTCCTGGGACAGCCCCGCGTTGAACCAGCATCCAGTCAAGGGGGAGGGAAGGGTACTCCTGGTCGCTTAGTGCTTCGGAAATCGGAATAATGTCCGGCAAGACGAGACACTTTGGCCCTACTCGGACTTTACCTTACCATACCAAAATTCAACCAGAATATAGCATAAAATAATATCACCGTCAAGAAACATGGGCAGGTTGAAATCGTAAATCCTCTCTTTCCTTGTTTTCGTCTTTAGACAGCAGGAATCAATGTGGTGAGCACACTATAACAGAGAGTTTGTAAGGAGTGAGTTGTCACGTGAATGAAATCTCATTTCACCTGATAAATAAATGTGGCCCGTGGCCAATATAATTTCTTACAAGTCCTGTCTTACAGTGTGCTAACCAAAGAAAGAGCGGATTTACGATTTTAACTTGTCTACGTTGATGGTGAGTTCAAAATTTTTATATGAAGGTGTTCATGGCAGTTAAAAGTAACTGATTCGAAAACGACTGTGAGTGTTGCGTCACGGATTTCAAAACACCAGAAAACTGATAAAAGAGCGAGGCGGTGGCCTGACTGCTTTTATTCTGTTCACGTGATATATACGGTCATGCGAAGGGTCTATTCATCGCAGCGTGCTCATTCAAGCATGTTCTTTGTACAGTGAAACCTGTAGTTAGCGGACACCCTTGGGACCTTCACTAGTGTCCGCTTAATACAGGGTGTCCGTCAGTCAATGCATCAATCTGGAATAATCATTTAGCTTTAAAACGACATCGCTGAACAATGTTACAGGAGTCTCAGCTAGACCTTTAGAAGTAAAAAGTTCTTGAAATGTCCTCTTATTGCAGGTTTTGTGCACCAAAATGGCTTAATATTGGTGCCCGCGTCCGCTTAACAGAGGTGTCCGTTGAATGCAGGTTTATTTTACAGTAAATGTGGGAAGAAAATTTGGGGACTTCAGCTTGTGTCCACTTAATATAGGGTATCTGCTTAATATGGGGTCCGCTTAATACAGGTTTCACTGTATTCTCCTGTGTGTCTGTGGTTTGTGGTCGACAGCTACGAAGGACAGTATGTTCTGTAACAATTTTCCCTCCTTTTTAGTTCATCAACATAAATTTAGAGCGTTACCGCCTATTGCAAAAAGTGATAACGTCACAAGTGGCACAGTGACCATTGGCCCAGCATTTAATTTTGTCGGTTTAAGCAGTAAATGGGTTAGAACAGTTCGTCCGTCCGCCCGTCCGCCGGTCAGTCAATTCAACACAACTGAGTTTTGCAACTGATGTCGTTCCTTGAGATAGAATAGGCCCTTTGCAGCTAAGCCATCACGTGACCTATTTTTCATAAAATTATGGGCTATAACTTAACGAATGCCAGAAATGGAAAAAGCATGTCGGAAATATAAAAATGGCCAAGTTTGAGACCTCCATCATTAAAGAATGAGATTTTATGACGGTCTGAATTTTCAAAAGCAACATTTTCCATACAAATCTTCTAAATTTTCCTAAAATTCAAACTGTCGTATAAACTTACTCTTTAATTCCAGGGGCCTCAAACTTGGCCATTTTAGTATTTTCCATGCGCTCTTTCCATTTCTGCTATTCTTTAAGTTATAGCCCATAATATAAAAATTTTGTCGGAAAAATTTGGTCACGTGACCCCAGCTGCAAAGGGCCTTATATATGGCCTTGAAAAAGACTACATATCAGTCTTGCCCATCCGCATTCGAAGAAAACGTCGGTCACACAAGAGCAGGCAAGGCAAAATATTTGTAACTTCTAACGTACGGTTTAGAGAAAAACAACAAAAGGCAGGTAACAAATTTAAAACATGACATAGGTATTGGTGGCTTTCACTGTCATGCCATTAAAAATGGCAACCCTAATATAATGAAACCGGAATCCGGAATCCGGAATCCAGAATCAAGAATTACTGAAATTGAGTGACGACAGAAAAAATTCACTTCAGCAATGTCCAGTAAATAAAATGGGAAAAATATAATTTGGTTTTTTTTTTCGTTGCTTTCAGCTTCAATCGCAAATTGTCATTGTAAAAAACATGACTAGTTTTAAACAACCTCTAGCGTTGCATCTGGCCCAGCTGTTTGCATATCGGAAGCCAGTGAGAGGCACGACCGTCGAGGTACAGCTTGCTGCCACCAACGGAAACCCGGTTCTCTATGACACTGCTAACTTGTTCAGTATCTACTAAACATAAAATTGCAGATGACTTTAAAAAATGGTAATCACCAGCAAGCTTAATCTCAGGGTTCTTAGGATCAATTATGACGCGCATTCGTTTAAATTCTCGTAACTATAGCCTTCACTAGAAATAACCGTTGCACGAATTCGACTGGCGGGGAACATATTTTTCAAACGAGGTAAAGTTAGGTGCCTTTTTTATTGGCCTTTTTACTTTTACAGGCAAAATCTATGCAAAGTAATTTTGGCGTACTTAAAGATGCTGTTTTCTTTGATTTATGGATTCCGGGATTCCGAACCCCTAAAAAAGACCCTGTTTTGTGGGCGTGGTTTGAAACTTTTTTCACCCCTAAGCGGTACCAATTCTAAAACAACACATTAACTGACACGGACGTTTTTCGGCTCAATACCCTTAAAGTGCACCTAACCCCCAAAATTGTTTTTCGCTAAAACGAATCTAGACTTGATTTGAAGCATTGGGGCGAACAAATTTTTGAATTTGGTTGAATCCTCGATTTTCTATGCCCTTTCAAAGTCGCGCTTGAAGGTTTCACGACCGCGTTTTAGGGAGTCTGGGGCGGCGGTACCTGATGACGTCTACCCAGGAACCAAACACAATAGCGCCTCAGTCAACTCTCTGTATTTGCTCGAGAAAATGGAATACAAAACTAATCGTTCCGATGTATTTTGGGACTAAAGCGTCCAATTTTTGTCTCAGAATCATTTCTTTTTCGTCACTGGAGTCAGAGTTAAGTTTCGATTCGGAAGACTCCGAAATAAACTTCGATCGAGCACGTTCGACAACTGTGAACTCACTGCTTAGAGCTTTGAGAGCAATTTACAATATTTCAAGCGACAAAGGGGAAGACTTCTTTGCGGACGAGCTGCTTGTATATTAGGAATGGAAAGCTAGATACGAAGTGGAGGGCAGGCAAACGAAACGCAGGAAAGAAAACTCAAGGATTGCTTTGGATGGTAATTTCGTCAACTAAACATAAGATTCCCACGCGTGTTTATAGCCCGTTTACATTTGTCCTTAGCGAGAATGTATTTTGTCAAGGTGTGATTGTTCTGTTAAATCCAGTTTGTGTTTTACTTTCAGTTGAAGGCTTCATGTTTATAAGAGCGACGTACGTGTTGCAGTTTTCGAGACTTGATGACCTCCAAAACATTGGCTTCGATCGATTGAAAATCGTACTGTTTAGACCTGTATTTTTGAAGCTGCGGGAAGCAAGGCGGAAGGACACATTTCATACAATTACCGATTTCACATTGTCACACGTTTTAAGTCGTAACTCCAAATTACCAATGTAAATTGTTCTCAAAGTTTGCAGTGAAATTCGTCGGATAAGCGAAAAGGATGTGTTCCCTAATGATTATCCCTAATGATCAGATAATGTTACGCGGTCATATTTTCGACGCTATTGCACAGAATCTTTGTCGCACTGCTGATTTCCAAACCTTCGAAAAACTCTGTGAGTCTAACAATTTTGTTATCATGTAATTCTAAAGGATTAATCTTCGATTTTCATCTAAATCGAAAGAGAAATAAGTGTTGGTTAGCGGCGTACAGTTGCGATCTATTTACATATCAGTACAACGCTTCTTGATCATGATCGGATCACATAACTTTGCCGGTTATGTTATAAATACTGCGGGATTGGAAGATATAGGTTGTCGGTAGTATTTCTACAAATTGCTGGTTAGCTTTAAGCAGAAAATTTATGAAAATAGCGTTCGAAAGTCTGCGGAACAAGGTCCAGTGAGAGTTCTTCAATGGTTCTCACAGATTCAGTTCGCTTGTTTCGGTTCGACAAAATCAACCATCGTTTAAGTCTTTATTGCACCATTAGCCGATCATCGTCAGTAAATTGTACAGTATATCTTTTTTTGGATCTGGGATATTGCTGCAGCAGTCGATAGCACTTCTGGAAGGCATTTCTGCGCACTTTTCGAATGTGTATTGCACCGTCCCAAAGGAAATGAGAGGACGTAAGATATCCAACCTTCCTGGGTAGACGTCACAAGAGCCGCTGGACCCATTCTCCTCAAACTCGGTCGTGAAACAAAATGGCGGTGTTTTGGAGCTATTTTCGAGATTTCGTCGGGGCACAGAAAATCGAGGATTTAACGGAATCCAAAAATTTTTTCGCAAAACTATTTCAAATAACAAGTAGATTCGTTTTAGCGGAAAAAAATTTGGGGGGTTAGGTGCACTCTAAAGGTACCGTGAAGGCTCCCGCTGTGGTCGACCCTTTGGGGCTGAACACCCTCAGAGGTACCAAATCCACATTTTTAACCCCTAAAAGTTACGGTGAACACCGCTGTCCCTTTTACATCGGAGTCTCCCCCCCCCCCCCCCCTCCCCCCCGCCGGGCGTTTGACCTTACGCGATAACATTCTCTTATCGTAGTCGTCATTTACAGGCCGACATTTTAATGTCACGCAAAAGCTTGGAGATTACTCTGTTACAAAACAAGGTACTCTGTTGAGCAAAAACTTTGGAAAGTTCAGTAGTAGAGTCTCGTTACATCTGATAAAAATAAATCCTCAGAAGGATAGGTAAATACGATAGCATCACACGAAAACCGGCGATGAATGAGTGATTGAATGAACTGGCAACGAAGGGAGCCACGACATAACCACAGTTTAAACTCAAGACTTTTAACCATCCTAAAATATTTCATTTTATGTCCTTCAAAATCTCTGTTCTGGCCTATTAAAAGTGTGGGCTAGATTACATTAGATCAGTGTTAGTAAGAACCCATGCACTGAAGATAGCTGAGTCCAACCTCGCATTTTATTCGTATGTCTGACGTGCGCAATAACAAAACGAAAATTCACTCACCACTTCTGATGAGCCACCAGAATGAAACAAACCCAATACGCGTCAACAACAGGACCTTTTCCTCTAAAAAATATAAATAGAGAAGCAAAAAGTCAAGCAGACTATTATTCCACAAACAGTGCTTCCGAACAATCATTCGTGGCTTTAAAATTCTTTAGTTTGCGTGACACATTCATGATCAGCTCTCACGCGCGGCCTGAAGAAACAGTCACGCGATTCATGGAAATATCTTCCAATGTAAATTTTAAGAATTAAACATCGGCTTTTCATGTTATACGTGCATGCAACGCTTTCAGTGGCAAGCGGCCTACAGTATATAAGCTTACCAGCAGCAGAATGGTCATGAAAACCGACAAAGCTCTTTGTTACAAGTTTTTGCTCGCTTTTAATTTTAGCCGTGCACAAAACACAATAGCTGTTTAGTTCCGTCTGAAACACTAACTATCGGATACGTTTTGGTTTCGTAATTCATGCATGGCATATGAGTGCAGAGAGAAGGATACCATGATATAAACGCAAAACGAAAGATCGATTGTTTATGGTCGTGGACCTTCCAGTTTAAATCTCTTGCTATCTTTGTTTGCCCAATCGAAGTATTCCGGGCTTCAAAACCATTTCCCTCCACTAACTTTATGTATTAACTGATCAGTAGAATTAATATTCGTCGCCTTCCTGTCAAGGAAAGACTGACTTACTCTTCATTCGAATTTAAAAGCATGGAAGAATGCGAATTTACTCTTTGCCAGTGTTCACTTCGTAATGTGCTCGATTTAATCGATTTCATACTTCCGCCTTCCCTATGTAACAGACATCAGATCACAGAACCAAAATCTTTGCTATCTAAAAGCAGACGATGGCGTTTGTAATGAATCATCGCTTTATGATTTTAAGTCATGGCTATCATAATCAAACAAGACATAATTTAAAGCGGTTGAGATAGAAGACAGAAGTTAGCTGTACTTACCACGGCGAAGCTGGCTTTAAAAAGTGAAACTGCGACTGCAAACAGCTCGGGATCTGTGCGGGTAGGAGGTGGGGTGTCGCCTGTTCCGAGTATGGCCCGGGTCGCACTAGAGCCAATTTTGTTTGTATAAGTAATAAATCTGTCAACAAGTAGCGCAAAATAAGTGCGACCCCCAGTTTCAAAAACTTGCCAAATTTTTACGGATTGCCAAACTTTCGCCAATCTTCAAAGAAGCGAAGTGCTGCCTCGGAGACTTCCAAATTTTTGCAAAGCAAACAATTTTGTTATTTTAACCATTTAACTGTCATGTTTTTTAAAACATGCCTGGATAAAATTACGGCGAGAAAATAACTTTGACGGCTAGTCCAGTTTGGCGCGTGCGATGGCGGGACAAAATCATTTTTTGCCCGGTCCATCTGACGCTTTTTTCAGTTATTTCAATGCAAACGAGGAATATGAGCGCCGTTTTTATTCAAATTCTTATGACTCGTATCCTGCATCTGGTTACTGGCAGCAATTTGAAGAGATGGCTTCAGTGAGACAATCTTCTTCGATCGCAAGTGGCCCAAGCAACAACACAAACGCAAGTCAAGCAAACTGCTCGTCCAATTATGGGCCGGCATTCACGAGTTGCTGTATAGAGGAGAGTCAAGAACATACAGCGTGGATAAAAATCTGCGAAGAGTTAAACTCTCGCATGATTACTTGTTACGTATATTTCAAGCAGTAACGTTTTGGTTCCAGCATGTTGGCCCAATGCGACCACTGCCAAAATTTGGAACTTGCGAAATTTTATTTTTCCTCGCCAAAAATTGGAAATATTTTGAACAAACAAAATTGGCTCTAGTGCGACCCGGGCCTTTGTTATAATCGTCATGCATGGAAGAAGTATTTCGAAATTTCTGGAGTGTCAGAACATAAGCTTAGCGGAATGCGAGCGAATCAATTATTTCAAAAAATCGAGGATGACTCGGTACACGGGATAAAAATACCTCAAGTGGCGGAACAGGATGTGCTAATAACAACCGGCGGGACGCGGTATAAAGTTGAAATTGTTTTGGGGGATGGCAAATCAGGCATGCTCTGTGACTAAAGAGATAAATTTACCTTCAGGTTTGGCGAAACGCTTGTTGAAATATGTAAAATAGAACTCGTCCCTTCCGACCTCGCTCGTCCGTCTCTTGTCCCACCCCCTCAGTTTAGCACCAGCAGAAAGGGAAAGACGCACGTAAAAATTGAACCAGGAGCAGGACTTCTGAACCGAACGGGGAGTTTATCCAATGAGTGATAATCAGTGATGTAATTCGATATAATTTGATCCTTGATATCAATTAGTAACAAGCATAAGCCAATTGAAAGGGGTGACTACATTATAGAGACTACATTTATCGGTTGCTGTCCTCTTCAGCAAAACGACGAATCTCTCGTTCACTCTCTCTATCTGTTTTATACGAATGATCGTGTCGAACTTAAGAGTCTTTACAGGAGTACCCGTCGGATCCGCTCCGCAAAATATCCGCTCTGCAGACTTAAGTTGAGCTGGCTGGGAATTTTAGTATTAAACAGAATCTTGCTGAGAATTTAGCTTATCGAGAGCTAGCTAGCTGGAAAATTTTTTTTGGTGTTCAAATAGCTTACACTGTGGTTTTACTAATCAGTTCTGGCTGGAAATTACATTCCGGATGCGATCACTGACTGAAGTGTGTCACTTGACACTCACTGACTGCTTGACCTTTTGTTTGAAAACATGCTTACAATATAATGTTAGTTGTTTATTAAAGTTTTATTTACCAGCAAACAATAGAAGTCTGTTCTGCTGTCATTTATAGTGTGAAATTAGATCGGTTTCTTTTCCCTTGACGCTCCTTTTTCCCACGTTCAGTTGCATGTTTCACCACCGTTGATCCGGTCGCGGAAAATCATCGTCTGTTCTAGCTGCTTTCATGTTCTACCTTGAGACAACTGGTTATCTGGTGATGACGTTTGTTGGTTCGTGCAGTCTTTTCACATTTTTGCCTGAGGCCCGGTGAGACTCGGGTAACCTCGTAATATTTTGTAACTAAAACATTGTTCCCGTATAATTTTGTGTCCAACGGTCGGTTTCAAGCGCGATCAGATTTTGCCGACCAGTTGTTTGAGGGTTTGGCAGCCAGAGAACTCTGAGGACTCCACTGATAAATTCAAAGGTTCAGGTAAGAACTACTTTGGAGTTGAACTAGTTGAATCAGCCTATATATTTAATATTCAGTGATAATGTTTAAGCAATGTGTGCGGGAAAAGCCGGCGCAGGTTTTCAAACTGTATTCGCCACTGTATTGTATTTCAAACCCAACGGAAAGTGCAGCTTCAGTGAAGACAGTGAAAGCAAGAAAAGGCCTGATATGTCTCAGAACTTGGAAGGGTTTTCGAAATTGTCAGTGCATTCATCCACAGTGATCCTACTTCCAAGTGTAATTTCAATTCTATAATTTTAACGACCAGTAAAATCCGATCCCGGTGCTGCAGTCGATGATGACCGCTTTTTAACGCGTCGAACGTTAAAACATGAGCTATTGAAACACATTTGCCGCGTATTGGACAACTGACGAGATATTGAAATGATTATTTTTTCCCGGTGTAAGAAAGTATTGTTTCCATCGGTTTCTTTACTGAAGTCCGATCGTGTTCTTTATATAACTGAAGGCTGATTACCTATTGCTGCCTTTTGGTATCGCCCAAAATTTGCCCTGAAAGAGCTGTTGACCAACACACCTGATTGATCTAGTTCAGTGCTAATTGTACTGTACTTTGGGATTTAAAAGGGAATACAAAGGCTTTCCATGTCAAAGGTGAGAAAAGACCAGAAGGCAATCATGTCATTCCAGATTTCGTTCTTTCGGTGTCGATAGCGCCAGGACAATAATGTGTAATTTAATTTCTTATGCGTTCCCATTTGTTAACGCGCGTGTTTTTCACACATTCAGTTTCTGTTAGAGAACAAGTTATTTTGCATGCCTGCGTAGTTACCGGAAATGTAGACATTTCGCCTTATTGTCCTTCTTTTTATGATGGCGCAGACAGTGATTTTGTGGTGGAACAATCATCGCACGGTTCAGTTCATGTAGCTTAGGCAAAGCGCGAAACATGGCACACGAAAAAATAGGGGAGGGGCGTGGAACCAGTTCACACCATTCACTGAATTCACGCTTCTGGGTTATAGTTTGATGACGAAATGAGCGGTAAAAAATTATTCCACAATTATTTTTCTTAAACAGTTAAATCCTTGCTTCTTTGACTTGCCCCAGGGAATGTAATTTTCAGCAATGTAACATCAGTTAAAATCTAAGACATTTCATTGAATTCTCTCATGAATGAGCTATTTTTGTGAACATAGTTCTTGATCTAGATCTTACATTGAGGGGCCCGATAGTATCACCAGTTTTGTATATTATTATGTGTCCGTGGCTGTATGCGTATTTGGATGCATGTGTGTGTGTGTGGACAAGGGGAGGACGCCGATATAAGAGGGATTGTGCAGTATGTTAAATTTTCTAAAACATATCATTTTTCAGGTGTAAAATTAACTGCGTGAACTATAAGAAGCACAGCTAAAGATGCTGCAAACGTTACCCGATGTCATGGACTGGTACGCGAGAAAAGATGAGCAAATTTGTTGATGAAATCACGAGATTAACTTTGTGAATCTTTTATGCTGATCGTCCAGTGTATATTTATGACATTACATTGATCTGATTGATACATTTTGTTAACGAGTTAACGAGTAATGATGCTGTTAATAGCAATACTTTTACTATGAACGGCCTTTAACATTCCAACAATGCCGGGGTCTTTGCTGCGAAACTTTGCACTTAACTGTGTGAAACTTTTACGGTGAACGGCCTATAACATCCCAACAATGCCGGGGTCTTTGCTGCGAATGTTCGCACTTAACTGTGTGAAACTTTTACGGTGAACGGCCTATAACATCCCAATAATGCCGAGGTCTTTGCTGCGAATGTTTGCACTTAACTGTGTGAAACTTTTACGGTGAACGGCCTATAACATCCCAACAATGCCGGGGTCTTTGCTGCGAAACTTTGCACTTAACTGTGTGAAACTTTTACGGTGAACGGCCTATAACATCCCAACAATGCCGGGGTCTTTGCTGCGAAACTTTGCACTTAACTGTGTGAAACTTTTACGGTGAACGGCCTGTAACATCCCAACAATGCCGGGGTCTTTGCTGCGAATGTTCGCACTTAATTGTGTGAAACTTTTACGGTGAACGGCCTATAACATCCCAACAATGCCGGGGTCTTTGCTGCGAATGTTCGCACTTAACTGTGTGAAACTTTTACGGTGAACGGCCTGTAACATCCCAACAATGCCGAGGTCTTTGCTGCGAATGTTCGCACTTAACTGTGTGAAACTTTTACGGTGAACGGCCTGTAACATCCCAACAATGCCGGGGTCTTTGCTGCGAATGTTTGCACTTAACTGTGTGAAACTTTTACGGTGAACGGCCTGTAACATCCCAACAATGCCGGGGTCTTTGCTGCGAAACTTTGCACTTAACTGTGTGAAACTTTTACGGTGAACGGCCTGTAACATCCCAACAATGCCGGGGTCTTTGCTGCGAATGTTCGCACTTAACTGTGTGAAACTTTTACGGTGAACGGCCTGTAACATCCCAACAATGCCGGGGTCTTTGCTGCGAATGTTCGCACTTAACTGTGTGAAACTTTTACGGTGAACGGCCTGTAACATCCCAACAATGCCGGGGTCTTTGCTGCGAATGTTCGCACTTAACTGTGTGAAACTTTCACGGTGAACGGCCTGTAACATCCCAACAATGCCGAGGTCGTTGCTGCGAATGTTCGCACTTAACTGTGTGAAACTTTTACGGTGAACGGCCTGTAACATCCCAACAATGCCGAGGTCTTTGCTGCGAATGTTTGCTCTTAACTGTGTGAAACTTTTACGGTGAACGGCCTATAACATCCCAACAATGCCGGGGTCTTTGCTGCGAAACTTTGCACTTAACTGTGTGAAACTTTTACGGTGAACGGCCTATAACATCCTAACAATGCTGGGGTCTTTGCTGCGAAACTTTGCACTTAACTGTGTGAAACTTTTACGGTGAATGGCTTTGAACATCCCTTCAATGGGTATTTATGAAATGTTTACGGTAAACTACCTCTAGGAATGTGAGTGTCTTTGGTTGTTTAGCTTTCAAGTTAAATTAATTTGTGAAAGTTGTGTTGACAGTGCTTTGCAGTCTTGGGTAAGGCATGGATCAGTGACATGGACTGAGATGGATCACCAACATTCAAGGTATGTATTATCAAGATTTTTTTTACTCGTTTTATGATAAAGATTCTAATGTGGTTTATACACTTTTATCTCGCAATTCTAGAGTGGGAAGCTCAGAGAAGACAGTTGTCCAAAGAAAAAGAAAAACACGTTTTTCAATACTTTTGAGGTAAACATGGTGTTACTAATCAGCACTAAACCAGCTCCCTTTGGTTGTTTTAAGGAGCTGGCATAACCCTTTATTTTTCAAAAAAATCATTAGAAATAATTGTAAACTACTAAATCGGGGTAAACATATAAAGTGTGTTGCTGTTGTTGAAATTACAATCATTATTGGGCTAGCAATGTAGAAGTAAGGCCGATATGTAGTAATAAAGGACTTCAATATTATTTTTTGTTCATTTCCCTTACAGCGTTATATAAAAGTAATTTTGCAACAGACATTTCTTTGGTGAAAGCAAGTTTGATCTGAATGTCTAGAAGGATTAGAGGGATCTTATTTTAAACATCAGTGTGAACCGTTTTAGATGTCAGAACGTAAAGTGCCAAACTGTCACACGTATGCTGAACCTGGAAGGCATCTGAAGTATCGGAAAACAACGTGCTGGGAGACACCTTGTCCGATCCGCTTAAGACATAAATGGTAAGTTGTATTGTTTTTAAGTGATAACATAATCATAGTGTAGAGTTTGCTCATAGCGGCAAAAATAACCACATATTGCTAATTTATCTCTAATAATAGTCAACAGACAATAGGCTGTTGAATAAAGGTCCTAAACAATGCGTTTGTTTTTAATCTAGGTCAAAACGCTGGCCAGAACATTTTTTCGCCAATAATTGCCTTGCTGGCATTTTCAATGTTACCCTTTACTGCTGGCTGGCTACTTGGCTAATTGCCATTTTTCTAGCTCGGTAATCAAAATTTTCATTATGTCTGGCTGGGAGTTTTATGAAATAAAGTCGATCTTGCTAGCAGTGAAGAGCGGATATTTTTTTCCCAGGAAAGTTAATTATTAATGGTAATTGACGTGGGAGCACAGAATCAGTGCTTGGGAAGTCACATATTAAATTTCCAGTTAAAGTGTCGTTGGGTACTCCTGTCTTTAGAGAAACTTCCTGTACAGTGTAACATTAGTTCGTCTGTAAAAGCTTGAAAAGGGATCGAAGAAGAAGTGAGATAAAAGATTACTAGGCACAACGAGAAAAGCTGAAGTTAAGGCTTCGAATATAAAACGCTTTCAATTCTTACCAATCGTGGTCAACTCAGTCACCATTGGTCTTAGCTGTACAGCGGATAGGTAGCATAAGAAATTGGATTTACTTTTTGGCAGTTTAAAACTACAGGCATTTAGTCTGTGTTTCAATCGCTGTTTTAGACTCGAACTCTGCGCAAACGTATTCAGAAATGTTATTTAGTTACGTTCAGTGAGAAACTTAACTACCAGCCAGTATGGCAGCTGGAGCCCATACAGCTAATGTCAGTTTTTGAACGAATCACTTAACTTAAAGAACTTTAATTCTGTTTTAAAAAAAAAATTATCGCGCGGCGTCCTCTTTACGATCTGGGAAGAGGACTGGACGTGACTAACGAGCTAGGTTCGGTCACTCGTAGTTCTTTGGTATTTTCTTATGAACGCTTACAACGAGTGTGGACCTCTATTCAACTGGAAACAATTTTAAAAAGGCCTTCACAGTTAATTGCTATTATTTGTGAGCTGAAAGAAATCAGCTGGATACTGTTGAAATGCGATTAGATCTGAAACTGGATAGGCGTGTGAACGAAGAACTGTGAAAAATGCTTGATTACGAAATCTTCGTCAGTTGTACGCTTCAGATGAACAGATAAAATTAGCAACAACGATGAGTATTGCCTCCACCGCCCCCGTAACAAAAAGAGTATTTTTAGCTCGGTATTTGTGTCTTATTTCCTGTTGTACTTGAAAATGAGCTTCTCGTGAGACTTTTCGTGTTCTGCGTGGGAAGTACTAATCCAAAATTTAAACAAAATTAATTTGAAGAATTTCACAATCACAAGAAACTTTCTGCCCTGGTAGGACTTTTGGTGAGGAGGAAACCGGAAGGAATGACATTCCTCAAGGAAACTTTGAACAGATTTGATATGTATATGCGGAATGCGCACGGAAGACTTCTGATGGGGAATCAAAACGGAGAATTATTGTTGAACAAGAAGGAGTGTCTACGAATTAGCTAATCAATACAACGGCGATCTTTATACTTTTATCTTTATATTAAGAGAACATTTGATAAACAAAACATAACAAAGGGCACAGGTAAAAAGAAGTGTTGCGCAACTTTGCACGAAAATCACGTCAGGTTCTCGATTTTCAACAAGGGGCAATGTGTGTTTTTCATCGCGTTCACAGGAGTGGAGCTGACCTTGTATGTCACACGACGTAGGTCACGCGATATACAACCACGCGTCATATGAAAGTCTTGGTAAAAGTTTTCAGAAATTTTAACTTTCAGTTCGCATCTCGAATACTTAATAAATATCTTATTTTTGGTATTAAGCTGATGTTTCACTATAAAATCGAAAAAATAGAGTTCTAAAAATATGAACTGCGTAAGACAAAAAAATAAGTTGACAAAAGAATTTCTAAATCAAACATGTAAAATATAGTAAAGGAAACTGAAAGCTAGGTATAAAATTGTTTATAAACTTAAAGTTTAATATTTTATTCTGTGGTTTCTTGTCACAAGGAAACTGCTACTACCAGCTCTTTGTTCGTTCTAACAGCAGGAGAGTAAGCTTTTTGAGAAGTAGTGCCGGATAGACGTCGCAAATAAAATGATCGGAATCTCGTCAAGACAAAAACCAACATGAAATCTCAGTTAAAAATAACCTTTTCATATTTAAAAATAGCTAGAGTTTTTCAGTGAAATGTATCTAGCTCGCGAAACAGTTAAGAAAAATCCAGATAGCCAAGTCAGTCCCAGGTCGCATTTAACAGCCCCGTCCAAGAACCTCTTCCGTTTAAATATTCAAAGCTGTACGAGGTAATTTTCTTGATGTGTCTGTCCGTCTACAGTCTAGACACTAGTTCTGGGTATCAGACTCAGTGGCCATTATCCACTTCCCCCTTAAATCCCCATAACAATCACGTGTGAAACAAGTGGCGACCCGAACAGCTGTCCGACAAAAACGAAGCCCTATAAGGAAAAAAAATGGTTGAATTGAATTTGGCATAATTTTGTGCTTAACTTGTCAAAAATCGGACAATGTCCCTTATCAATAATTCATACGGAAAAAGTTTATTTAGAGCGCAGTTCGTCACAGTTTTCGGTGATCAGATACTTTTCTAAGAAAAATTGCTGCATTATAAAAATTTCGGCAAAGAGCTAATTTTTTTTTTTAGAATTACTAATCTTGTTTAAGGGGTTATACACAACTGTGACCCGTAAGTCTTTTTTATAGATTTATGGTCCATAATGTTATCACAAGCTGATCAGATGTGCTTAAAAAAAACCTTCCTCGGTCTCTTGGACTAAAACACTCTCTATACTATAAAAAAAAGAAAAGTGGAACCTATCTAGGATCATCTAGGTTTTAGAATTTAACAATGTTTCATTTTCTTTGCTATACAAACATATCGTGATATTTCACCGGGAAAAAACCTCCCACGTCATGCCCCGGCGTGCTCGTATAACATGACGTAAGGGGAGGGTGAAATAAATACCGTGTCACATTTGAATCAACATTATGATGCTTTCGACCTTACATCACCAACTGAATATACGGCATTTATTGCACGCGAGGGGAGGCAGATAAATTAATTTAACCGACCACAACCGAGATAAGTTCTCGCAAGACATCTAAAGCAAAATCCGGAGCGCTGCAACTTTGAACGAGCTTTGACAACTATATTTTAAGGTAAGTCTGTATAACAATTCAAAAATTTAATAATATTACAGTGTTAGTCTGGCGTAACCCGAATGTCTAGTCTTGATGCAAATTTTCGCTCAAAACGCGACATAACATCAACATATGCAAAATCCTTGTACAAAATATATTTCTCATCGAGCCTTAGCTACACTGAAGATGAACAGTGTTTTAAGAACTTCACAGTTTACTATAGTCGTACATGGATTGAAGATGAAAGATTTAATGGAGTAACAAAATTTTAAGGAAGTCAAGCACTGGTGTTGAAAGAACGACAACTTTGAGAAAACGTAACAAAGACCTCTAAGGATCATAGTAGGCTAGCTCAGTAACTGCTGGACCAACGACAAAATATAAAAATTTTCTACAAAGTTCGCTGACTTCGAACAATGGAAAATAGTGTTTTGGTCACCTGAAACCGCTTCGGCAAGCAAAGCAAAGAAGTCATATTTAATTTTGGGCTAGCAGTTCAATTTGGAGTCTTCACTCAATCAAGAGATAAAATCAGGGAAATCGATATCGTCCATCGTTCCAGTGGAGAAATTTTCCATTTTGACACAAGGTTCCAACAAGTTCAGAAGAACTTTGAAGTCTTCGAAGGTTGCCGGATAGTATGCCTTAGCGTCTGTCCACTGAGCAGAATCATGACGCCATAAAAACTGCTCACACTACAGTAATACTTCTAAGTCTTTACTACAAAGCTGTCGTCCATTCGTTTTTCTAAAACCGATCAGGCCGCTACAGTCTGTTGCTTGGACAACACATAAAACCGTTTTGAAATCTGGGACTACTGGCGTAGCGTGTTTCAAGGCAAGTTTTATTTTTGGCGGGGGTGGGGAGGCTCGCGACACTTTCGCGCTCTTACTGAAAGTCTCATTAAAACATAAAATTAAGGGCAGGCAATATCTAAAGAATTCTCATATTAAACCAATGGTTTTGACCGAAGAAATAACTGTAGTCCTTTTCAAAATTGTCTCTCCCATGAATGCTGTCTTGTTTCTAACTGCGATACATACATTCAAATACAGTTCACAAGTGAAATAAATATTAAAGCTCGTTTCATTAAAGAATACTATGAGCTAACATCTGTCACTTCTAGTTTGTTTCACGTTTTGCGGGCAGACGATTATACTGTCTGATTATTTTATTCACAAACAATTGTACCGTTGTAAAATTTATCAAGCGTGCAAACGAAACGGCATTCATTATTAAATCGAGCTAATTCAAACCAGCTCCTTCGATTTCATTGGTCTTTTGCGGTCAGGTTTTATCTTCCCAAATTCGCCCAGCATCTAGGAGTTATTGAGTACCTGTAAAAACATACGCTTGCGGTCCATTTAAACTTGAGGTCATTATAGCCTAGTGTTAACAGTGCCGTATTAACTTGCTCAGATCGAAATTAACGATATACTTGCATCATCGATTACTAAGGGAATTAGTGAAAAAAGCAGCTCATTTCAGCTGTTTGGAGCGCAACTAAGACGCTTTCACATGCTCGAACGGCATAGAACTGGGTTATCTCTGCTTGCTTTTTTGTACTACGCACTGGCCGATTTTACAAAGGACCGAGTTGTTCATCTAGCATCGCCTCCCAATGGACAAAACCTGAAATTTTTTCACTGACAGACTCGACCATCTCGTAAAGCGAAATTTTGGAATGCTAAGAAACCCGTTTTAAAATCAAGAGCCTAATTGATTTTATAAAGCACGCGTTTCTTTCGAAATCCTACAAATATTGTTGGATCTGCGTCTAAAAGCAAAACTGTACGAGCAAAATATGTCCATGGAATTCTCGGACATGGAGACAGGGCAAAAGGAGTTCGTATCGTTCCTTCAGAGCTCAGTCGCAACATGTTGAAGGTTTAATCTGTCTCAAATATAAACAACATCAAATAAAATCGAGGATTTAGAGATTATGAGAGCCAAAGATAGCTTTTTGAGAGACATTTGCCTTTACCGTGGTAGTTGAAGCTCAGTAGTGATCCAGGATTTTAACAAGAAAGTCGCGGCGCGCTTGTCTGCTGAGAGTCGACGGTATTTAAACTTTCTAAACCTTCACGGCGTATTAAATCTGCCTAAAGATTCAAAAGCGCGGAAAGGTAGCATTCCCAGATTTTTGAACAGTTCTGTAAAAGGCTTTCTTTCAGTCGCGATATGACTGGTTGTCAGTTTCTCCCATACTGAGGGTGCCTTGTCCTTTAGAGAGAGGCGAAAATACAGGCGATTCTTCGTGCAGAAAAGTTCTAATACCCACCTCAGAACAAGCAAGAAAAGAAATCTGAACAACGGCGGATTCAAGAGCATATGTCGCAAAAAAAGCCTAACAGAAGGCCTGCGAAAAGTTCTTAATTTTTTATGACTCAAAAAATTTCTTTCAAAGTCTCTAATTTATTCTGTTGTCAGTTTCGATTTCATTTGCAAGGGTATTTCCCTTGTTCTAGGACAATAAGCATTAAATTTAGTAACACTTTGCATGTTTATGTGAAGTTGTTTGATGTTTGGTGAAATGGTAAGTTTAAACACTCCACATCAAAAGGGAAGAAAGAGGGAATTTTTTTTTTTCATATAACCGGGCAAGTTAAAACATGCTAAAGTCATCTAGTGGGCTGCAGTTTTCTTTAGAGCTTTTAGCTTTCGTAATTTAACGATTGACAAATAACAGAGTACATCCGAAAGGAGCCTTTGATTTTTCCGGAATTTGCGCCTTATCGACGCCACAATGTGGTACAAGGGAAACTAAAAGACAAAAAGAAATGGTTACTTGATACTTTTGCACCTTTTACGACTGAGTAACAGAAACACAACAGTTTCTCTGACGCAAGTGGCTTTTCATTATGAGACTAAATTAATCAGGTTTCCTCGCGCTGGCCCTGACCGCAAGATATTGAGCGCACCGCTCAAATGTTTACTGATTATCTATAAACCATCTAAAAAGTCATTGTTTTTATCGTATTATTTCGAAGGGTGGGACTTCCTAGCCATAAACTCTATTGTTGCTGAAAAAAAATCAAATATCACCATTTCCTTCCGCCACGTTACTTTTCTTAGCTTTCTAAACCGCAGAAAAACACTCAGTCGGTTTCCAAGCAACGAGGGTTTCGCTGAGAAAGCGTTATTGAGACAAGGAACAACATGGACAAAATAAATGTCATTCTGTACTAAGGTCAAGGCAAACGAAAAAAATAAATTGAGAAATAAGTTTGCTCTTTTCAAAACCTGTCATTTACTGTGCCGTTGGGCAGGGTTAGTGGAGTTATACCCCACAAGTTGTTTATTTTTGATAAAATTCCTAAAATAGCCGCAAAAAAACAGCCAAACGCATGCCCAGTAAAACTTTCAACCCCGTGCAGGACACAGCTGTACAAGTTTGGAATTCTTTGTACATTATGTCACTATTTATCAGCGAATTTTCCTGCAAAAATAATTAGGATTTTTAGTGGTGCGTCACACTGACTCGGCATAAACGTGAGCAAAACGAAAAAAGTCAGAACAGACATTTTCTTAATTTTGAGAAGTTAGCACATAACAATTAAGTGTTTTGCACGGCAGCGAATCCATTTATTTTCAAGTTTCGATTTGCAAGAAAGAATTGTAACCCGACTGAAAAGCGGAAATACGCAAGGATGCACTTTTCCGGTTCCTAAGGCATTACGTCATGGTGAACCATAAATAAACTTGCTTAATAACAAGGCTCCGGTGTTTGTCATAACACTCAGAAATCCTTGAGCGCGCAGTGCTGAAATCATAGCACGTCTACCCGTAGATCAGTACTAGCGACGACCGGCTCAGGAGGCAATTTTTAAAGCGACTGATTTATTTTCGAGGTAAGACTTTATTAAGTTAAGTTTATACACTAAGATTGCAGGGAAACATTTAATAACATTTAGACCCACCAGTGAATTTTGCGCTGCAGAGGATAGCATCTGCCCACGTATTTGAACTGTCTCTATTTATAAACACCACCATTTAACCTGTTTTATCTTTGTCATTTACCTTCAATCCAAGTGGTTTTTATATAGTTTAAGGTATTATTATTCAAGCATTCGTTGAGAAATCAATCAGGTCCCTTTCAACGAAAAAGGTAATTTTCACAGACCGGCCTATTAGGACTCCGAAATATCATACCTCATTTAGGCGGAAATTTTCCACCGTTTAGCGAATGCGAAAAAGGAATATCTTGTTTCTCCTTCTGTTCACATCGTGTCGTTATCTGGATTTAACTGAAACGTCCCTATCAAAAAAAAATACACCTCCTTTTAATTCTACAAAGCTGACATATTGCGCTTAATTAAAGAGGATAAATTTTACCCACAAATCTTCTTAAAAATCCCAAGCTGGTATTAAACTTATTCTCCGCTATAACTTGTTCTGTCAGCTTAAGTTTCTTTCCGGTTCTGTAAGAGTTATTACAAAAACATTTCCGAAATAAACTGACTCGTTGAAAAAACTAATTTGGGATAATCGAATTTAATAGAGGGGCTGTGCCTCGACAAGTCTTTGGTAGCTAAAAGAAGAAAGTTACAAATTGTTTTCTCGTCGGTTTAGTTGATAGACAAGTGGTCAAAAAGTTGATTTAATTTCACCAGTGCAACGAAATCTTGGCAAAAAAAAAAGCTATTGATGGACACTAATCCTTTCGACGACTCAACTTTCTACTAATCCACAAAATTTAATTCCTTTGTGAAATATGATATACTTTTCAGATAGGAAGCAACTTTTCACCGCCCATTTCCATCTTTCGGGATATGCTGTGTGTTGACAGGTTACAAAGAGACTAAGCGGCCTTCAAATCTGTCTTTAAACTTAAAATTAAGTTTTATTTTAAACTGAAATTTCGTGTGTGACGTGTGTCACTGGATTGGGAAAAACAATTTCTCGTTGACCTAAATTCGGTTGAATTTTAATACTAATGACGTGTACAGATAATTTTCACACGCTATTTGTGAGTACACAGGGGAATATAACTGGTTTCCTCACGTAAAACTTATGGCCCAGGTGCCTCAGAATTTTTCACCGACGCAAATTGTCCTTACTTCTTCTCTGTCACATTTTTAATATGCACAAAAAACAGGTGAACATGTTGAATTCACGTCTAAACACTCGTGAAAATTATGCACCGGTGGAAATCCACCACACCTTAAAGGAAAAGCCAGTTAAAGCCGGATTTTAAAAACAAACCTCACTTCAAAGGAACACCTTTCGAGAAATCAACAATCGACTTTGTGAGAAGTTCTGCTCTGTTCCCAGAGATATTTTCTATCTTCTTTCTGCTACCTAAGCGAAAAAGCCCTCACGGCAGTCAAAGAAACCGACTCCTTTTCGCCCCTCTGTATTTCACATTTGATTGAGAAATAGAAAAGAAAAAAGCCTTTCAAACAAGGGTGGAGAAGTCCAAAATATTTATTTTAAGACTAAGTGTTTGTCGAATTGTGGTTTAAACCGCAAGGGCGTTTTACTTACAAAAGGTTTGCCACGCTGTTCACAAGGCTTGCAAACAACAATTTCACCAGTTTGTAGTCAACAAATGAAAAAAAAATGGAGATTTTCTTTTCCCCTTTAAGTTCGATTCGGCAGAGATCTGATATATTAAACAAACCTCAGTACACCGACACAATTTCTTTAACTGATAGAAGTTTTACACTTAAGATAGCGGCTATTTCCTTTCTTTATTAATCCCATTTATTGATTTAAGGTTTCCGCCCAACTAGCCGTCTTCTCACCTGTTGATTACATCGGCATGGCCGCAAATGGCCACAAATGTTTGTACGTCTGGTGCCGTCTTAATTCAATTATTTATTGCGAATTGCGACAGGCCAATGGGGATCGATGAGGTAGCGACGGGTATTAAAGAATTCTAGACAAAAAAGAGTATTAAAAAATTCTAGACAAAAAAATGGCTGTTTTCAGGAGCCATAATCGGGGATGGAGACCGTAAGTCTCGGGATTCGCGCGCACCTATGATATGGGACAATTTTTCTATTTTTAGAACAAATTGCGCCATCCTGACGTCATATATCCGCGCGGATTCACGCACATGTCGGGGGCTCTCGCGTGGATGTTGTCACGTTGCGTGATCAAATGGTGAGAGTTGAGAGATTCTCTTGCGTATTTTTCACAGCGATGGCAGGGAATAAGGTAGGGAATACGAACCAGGGCGCTTATATGTAGTTTTATGCTCTGAGCTTAACGGAAAAGGTGGGTTTTTCAGGGTCGAAAACAAGAATTCAATCTCGCGCTGGGAATGAATAATAAGATCTGCTCACGCTAGTTGTAAGCTTACGCGTATGTTTTTGCGTTTGTTCTGACTTAAGAATATAGCAAGAAAACTCTCTACTCTGGTATCGAGTTAATTTGTGAGTTTCTCAGACAATGGTTTATTATAACCAAAACCTGTTTTGATGGTTTCTTATTGTTTCTGCTTGTTTGGTGAGCTTGCAAAAATTTTTGGAAGGAAAGTCTGACGCGTACAATCAGCTCATTTGCATAGTGCAGCTCGTGCACTCTCAAGTCCGAGTCGGTGTTTTCAATTGTCAACAAATCTTGACAAAGATTTCTTTCGTTATCTTTTGTGCTGAGATGCTGTAACAAATTTCACGAACGCAAAAAAGGCTACTAACATCATGTGTGTTTCTTCAACATAAGCATAGTGAAGTTTTACACTGCAAAAATGAAAATAGACGAGGAGTTTTGATAAGTCGATCAACAAAATCGAAATCGTTATTCCAACTTGATTAACGAAAGCGTTATCGTAACTTTGCTGATTATTTCTCCTTTATTCACATATTTTTAGCTTAGCTTTTAATATGTTCTCAAATATTTATCAATCTTAAACATATTTAAAAACTATAGAGTTATTGTTTGAGTTCGATGTACGCTTTCACACGAAAGTGCGGCCTAAGCTAAGGGGCGGCGGAAGTACAATTTGTCATGTTTACTGACTGTACAAAACACGCATCGGCGGGCGCTCTCATTCATCGACAACAGAGAATTTACTGGATTTTTACACGAATAAAACTGAGCGGTATCTACGGACGTAAAGTTATTGGGCTTTGATGAAACATCAAGCGTTGCTTACAATTCAAGCGAAACTTAAACAAATTCTGACAAATTCCTCGCAAGCGTGTGGCAAGAGGAACTAGGAAACTATGAAGTCCTGAAACTCTGCGATATCTAAATATATCCAGCTAGTTTTTTTGCTGTGTAATGAAAAAGCTGTTAATCTTCAACATATGTGAAATTTAAAGTGGAGTAATGTACAGCTCATGTAAAAGAAGCATCCGTCGGAACACAACTTGGTCAGTGATATATATAAGCTTACAGCGGAACATACATAAATTCGACACTGTCTTACTTCACTCAAACTGGAGTAGCTTACGAGGAAATACTTAAGCAAAATTCCAACAGACGTAAACGCGTTGAGTTTCGGAATTTCGGAAATTTCGGACGCCATTTCCCCCGCGCGATATCCGCTAAAGTCCTCGCAGCATGTACGCGCGTGTGCCGCAGGCGATGGCGCAATTTGTTCTAAAAATAGAATTATTGTCCCATATCATGGGGACAACCCCAATACTAGAAATGGCGCGCGCTTACGGTCTCCGTCCCCGATTATGGCTCCTGCTGTTTTTTAATTTCAGTGATCTTGATCAAACAACATAAGGTTTTTGTGTTCATTTTCTAGGTACAGTTACCAAGTCCTACAGCTTAAACTGCATTATGGGATTTTCCGGTCTTCTCCGCCGAAACAGCAGCCGCAGAAGAAGTTTCAAGCGCATCGAGCCACGTGACCGCGCGGCCCAGTCTACCAACACAGGCGCTCAGCACCGGTCAGCGGATTCTGACTCAGCCAACAGAGAAAAGTGCACGTCCAGGGAGATTGGATCCATGTTGAGGAAGATTGGGGATGAGTTAAACAACAGCCGACTGAGTTTGAACTCGCTCATCTAAAGATGGAGCATTTTCAATGCCTATTTACGGCTTGGGTTGTCATGGCAACGTACGTTTCGGATGAAAGCAATTGCAAGAAGCCTGTTAAAAATGGAACTGTTCAATTTTGCGAGGCTCTGCTGACCCGTGGTTGTTCAGGATTTATCACAACCACTAAAACAAACTTAAACTGTTGAGTTGTTTGGTTGTTGAAAAGTGGAGTCGGGTTGTTGTGTGAAATATTTCAGTTAAATCGTTTCATTGAAGTTTAAGCATGAAGCCGTGTAAATATCTCAACATGATGAAGATTATTTCGAAATTCCTACGTGTACATTTAAAAATCAAGTTGATTGATTGTTCGTTCACCATTCCCCGTTGTCGTTTTTTCGCCCTATTATCGTTTTTAATGTAACAACATTGGACAGCTAGCGTCATTTAACGCTGAAGACACAAGTGGACTGATAAGTTGCTAACGCAGTTGTAAATATTTTATGGCAAATAAACAGTTTAGCACTACACGAGTGTAATTTCTTGTAATAACAAAATCACAAGACTACGGGACGGGACGGCTGTGGGACGGGTCCACGGCATCCCCATGTGGGACATACCTCAACCTCGACCCCAGGCTCCCCCTTCTTTCCCAGAGAGCCTGGAAATGAGGTTGGACATACCTAACAGAATGACGTCACACTTCATTTTCTGTGTGCTGATTGGTTAACAAGAACAGTTAGGTCAAACATTGGTGGTAGAGCTTATAACGCTGCCGGCTAAACGCTGCCCAAATCCCTGCACATGACGGCAAAAAGAACCAGAAAGATAACATACGGTCAAAATACTCAGCACATTCGAATGATTTACATCGTCGTAAAGAGTTGACATCCTTCGTTTCAAACTTCTAGATTTAATCTAAAGTAAGATTGCTATTATCCAACCCTAGGTTCTGATTGCATGAGTTATTTTGTCATTCACTTTGAAACACCCGTCAAAATAAACCAATCAACATTTGATATTTCGAATGAGTATTTACAAGAGACTATGGTGTTTCTAAGCATATTTAATAGAGAAGACTCCATTCCCCTCCATTAACTGTATTCTAAGGAAAGGAATTTATGAGGCAAGGAAATGATCGCCGACTCAACTGTAAAACTCGCATTAATCAAAAAATTATGTGATGGTGTATTGACCTGTATTGTAGTTAGTTAACATCGGCTCACTGCCAAATCTCCAAAGTACGAGGAGGAAAGAAGGTGAATATATAAAGCTACTTTAATGACTTGTTTGGGTTTCAAACGGGTGTCTTTGTTGTCTGCAGGCCTTGTGAAACACGTGTCAATCATCTGTGCACGTGAATGGAATATGGCTGGGCGGCAAAAAAAAATCCCTTTCTCATTGCAATTTAAGCTTATAGCTTAAGGCATTTTTTCCCGAGTCTCCACTTTGACTTCAAGACATATCAACTTCGCAAAGTATGTGTCAACAGTGTCTTTGTCAAAAAGCGACAGCTACGCAGAGTTTGATGCAAGAGATATCCTGTAAGAAGATGAATTGTGGCAAAATCTACGAGATCTAAAGCAAAACAGATTTTCGGTTCCGCCACAATCATGTAAATTAAAATTAAGCTGAGTCCTTCGGTTATTTAAGTTTGTTACCTTACAATTTGATCTTGTCCTTTTTCACTACAGTCAGCGAGCCTCAGAACTTGATCGATTCTGTCGATGATTTGATGATGGTCAATGACGGCAGCCGCGAAAGCAACAGAACTCTCGATTCCGCCGAATGTCATCCGTACAATTTTCCGCAAGGCTATTCTTTCAGACCTTGCCGCAAACCTCTTTCGTTTGCTACAATTTTCCACAATGCATACGACTGATGTGTAGCAAGTAAACTCTGCCTCGCTCGCTTTGCTAACATGTTCCTTGGAACAATGCCCGACAAATTTTCCCGCCTTTTCACACTATCAACTCGTTTAGATCACACTGAAGTGTCCACATAAAGTAGTCTCCAAGTCGTCACGCAATGCTCCATCCGCTGTTACGTGACGACTCCAACAATCCAGTCGATTAAAGAATTAAATACACAATTCTCTCTCACTCTTGTCGGATACGAAGTGATTAAAACAAACGAGGGGTGTGGCACCAAGCATGTTACATCACATTGTCTCTAAACAGAGAGCCGCTAGCTGGGGACAGGACAGAAGTACACTCAGACATTTTTTTAGTAGGGGTGTGTGGTGCGCTTCTAGAAACCAGCTTAATTATGTGATCTTCACTAACCTATTTGAGGCTCAAACCAAACTCCAAAAACCTATTCTACCCCATAGCTGCCTTGTTCACTTTGACTTTTTGAGAATGCTATTTCTCAGGAGATGAATGACTACAATGATAAAATTACGTTAGTTTCTTCAATCTAACCCTACCAGGGTACACAAACCATACTCTGTTTCCGACCAAAATGTGGTCGAAATCTGTAAGGAAAATTTACCTCCACCCATTCATGTAATATGTCACAAATTGTTACAGACCATACTTGCTGTTTCAACAAAGGAATTCGTTAGACGGAGGCAAGATACCGAAATGTTACCATGTTTCCTGCAATGACAGTATTGAAAATGTATTTTTCCTTTACATTGTGCAAATGTTAGAGAAGAAGTAGTAGAAAATATCCATACCCCCACTGATGGCCTTAATGTAGCCCCTGCCTATACCCAGTAAATTCCAGTTTACCGTGTAGCTTCATACTTTTGACAACCCTCACCCCT
Organism: Orbicella faveolata; assembly: GCF_042242905.1. NCBI lineage: Eukaryota > Metazoa > Cnidaria > Anthozoa > Scleractinia > Merulinidae > Orbicella > Orbicella faveolata. The sequence continues at coordinate 1,452,018 of NW_028301554.1, forward strand.
CACCCCTACGAATTTACAATAATGTGAATCCTCGAATTAGCGCCCCCCTCAAATAGGCGCCCCCTTCAAATATATAAGCGACCCTCCTATCGGCCAAAATTTAAAATAAGCACCTCCCCCCATTTTGTGGGTGAGTACTGACACAACAAAGATGTTTGTGAACACATTGAGTGGACACGTTGAACACGTTAAGTCCTAACGGTACCACGATTTAAACTTAAGGATCAGCTTTTTATGTCGTTGATAAGCTTATGTTGTTGTTTACGCGCAGATGATGTATTAAGAAAAATGATCATGTCCGGCCACCATTTGGGAAAAATTAAATAAGCCCCCCTCCCCCCCCCCCCCCCCCCCTTGAATAAGCGCCCATCATCTTCTCCTAAATTTGAAATAAGCGCCCCGGGTGTTAATTTGAGGATTTAGGGTATTTCATGGGGTGTCACCATACAATTTATGAGACATATTTTACAATATATAATTAAACATTTCCTTCTATAGTATATGTATCGTTACTCCTTAACGACCTTAAGCAATACCAATAAAATAATTTACATTACAAATAAAAACATCATTCAACAGTCTATATACATCTTGTGTTCTGGTGTTTTTAAATAAGACACTTTTTGAAATAAATTTATGAGTTGTAAAACTTTTTACAGCCAGTTGGAAATTTCTCACAAATTGGCATCTACTCATAAGCGTATCCAAAGTTCATTCATGCACTAACTCCATACAAATTTTGTACCAGTACAGTAAAACAGTTCAACCATAATTAAGTTGCTAACAGATCAATTTTCAAGAACATAAGACAGTATTTCAGACATTTTAGCAACATTTTTTGTCTCATTCAACAATATTTTCATAATTTTGTTCACACAAAATAACTATATATAATTACATTTTGAGACAGACTGTATAAAATTTTAAATAATAAAATAATATTTTACAAACAAAATTATTATGTCTTAACACCAGGAGTTTTGCAGGCAGACATATACATGTACTTTGTTCAACTTACCAAACAATGTAAGAAACCTCTCCAGCAGTGAACGGGCTAATATTACATTAATTTTATTAACTTAGACTCAGAACTGTCACCAAAAAATCACTTGTCAGTACACATACTTGCAATTACAGCTGTACATGTCTAACTCATACATTTTTCCGGGAACTGTCAGTAGAATAAAGTCTTGATGCAGATAATACTTTAATAGACTTCACAAAACCACACATTAATCTACTTTTTGCCCTGAGGATCCAGCTGAATGAATAATGCATTAGCAGTGACATATGTCACTTTTCCATCTGGAGATTTTAGTTCTGCACAAGCAAAAATCTTTCTTCCTTCAACCTTGTCAATCCATGACTCCACCAGAGCAGTAGAACCAAGTGGAAGAAGACTGTTAAAAAGATAAATTAAACTTGGTTAGGATTCTGAAACCATAAACTATACATGACAGTGCCAGCCCGATGCTTGATTCCTTGAGATCTGTTCATAAATGATATTTTATTGGCTTTGTCATAATAGTTGCTTTTTAGATGGCTTAGTTTCTAAACATTATTGTTGTGTTTCTTTCAAATCCACGTACCCATTTGTACACCTGGGTGGAGAGAGGCACTGTGAGAGTAAAGTGTCTTGCCCAAGAACACAACACATTAATGTCCCCAGCCAGGGCTCAAACCCGGATTGCTTGATCTGGAGTCGAGCTCACTAACCACGAGACCACCACACCTCCACTAACTTTGAACTATATCTACAACAAAAAGTATGAATCACTGTACTGTGCACTTTAGAGGGAAAATCTTGGTCATTTTAGCAAGGCTGCTGCCATAGAAAGTAGGCGGTTTTGGCTGGTACAACTACATATCCAAAATGTTACAAAGTCCTACCTTTTGTAGTTTGTGGTCAGGGAAGCGGTGACACAGAAAGAGGAAGTCCTGTTCACAAGGACACCAATGGCGGCGTCCATCATTGAAGCACTTGCACCTCCATGGACACATCTGATATTAAACAATGTATCTCAAACAGTGTACGCCATATTTCCTCGAATAACAGCTGGGGCAATTATTCTGTTGTTTTCTTAAGGGGCAAAAGGAGGCAATTATTTCAATATTGCTCGTAGGAAGTTGTACTCTTAGTATTTTAATTTTATTTCATTAATAATAATCAAGGAATAAAGAAAAAATACATCGCCATAACAATCACAAAAAACTGTCACAAAACCTGTACATGTACTTTTGTAAACTACCTGTTGTTTATGATGATCAAATCAAAGCTCGTATCCTATCCAACTGGATATTCAAGGTTTCAATTTTCAACTTGGTTTGGGGGGAGGAGCTATTATAGGGGGATGATGGTGAGGGGTAGGAGGGGGGTCTATTATTCAAGGGAGGCAATTATTTCAAACAATCCAATTATTTGATGGGGTGGGGGGTGATTAACAAAGGGGCAGTGCTCAACAGTTGTTAGTACACCATGCAATTCCACTCTTTACAATTCTTCAATATGACCATACTATGTAACAACACTTACCCTGGAGGTCCCTGAGTGTATGGTCCAAACTGAATCACTCCTTTAAGTCTCTTTTTCTTTTTGCTGAAGAAAAATTCATACTCAAAAAATTTACCCGGATATTCCGTGACCATTGCTTTTGTGAAGAGTCTCCTTTCACCATTGTATAATAAATTCTTGTGTTTACTCCAGTCACCATTTCCGTGTTCTATTAAGTCACTCGTAAGTTTTTTATGTAGTTCCAGAGATTCAACAGTCCAAGTATCGTTTGGAACAGTTGCACCACTTGCCTCAATGTCTGCCATTTCACTACCTTTCTCTGCTTTGTCAGTTCTTAAATTCTGAAGGAGACAATATAAATTCAAAATAAACAGCTGCATGGCCACCTTAAGGTGGTTTTGAGGTTTACCAGCCTTTGGGATACTGCATTTAAAATCTAAATTTTCAGGCATTGACCGGCTGTGAGGATGATTTTACCTCCCTGGTTTGACCATCAAGAGGAACTTTTTTCTTATAGAGAGGTTAAGCTCAAGTCTACTCCCTATACAACTCAGGTGGGTAACCCGAAAACACATCTGATCCCCAGTCTGCGGACCACCACTACAGACCAGGTCCCCCAACCACCCAATGGACCGGTCCACAGACTACCCCTTCAGACCCCCTCTACAGACCACCCCAAAAATAGAATAAAAATAATAAACAAAGTTTTCACTTACTGCTTATCTAATAGATCACTCATGTGAGCGAAATTCTGAGCGATGCGTTGTGCAAATGTAACAGATTTGGGTTCAGGATCATATCCTTTGCTGTGCATGAAAGAAAGGGATGCCTCAAAATTTGTGCTTCTTCCCCTCCGCCATTTTTATTTAGCCCATTCTCCTGCTGGTTCATAAACTCGTCTCGGGTTTCACAATTTGCTCAGCGGAATTATCAATACAAACAAGCTAACACACCTTTAGTAGCCAGATTTAGCCATGTATTGAAGGTAAGAACATTCCTTCTTTTTGTTATTATTTTTGGGGTTTTAAAAACCAAGTCTGTGACGTTGGCACAGTGTAACGCTCAAAATTTCCCCAACATAGTGATCTATTAGACTACTTGTAAGCCATGAAATTTTTATTTATTATTTTTATTCTCCCTTTGGGGTGGTCAGCAGAGGGGATCCATAGGGGTAGTCCATGGGAGAGTCCGGGGACCTGGTCTGTAGCTGGGGTCTTGGAACTGGGGGTTGGTGTTTTTGGGTTACCCACTTCAGGTAGTGGTAATAGAACAGAACTTGAAGCTGAAAGAGCTGGATTTCAAGTCCACTGTACTAAATTATCACTCTGCAAAACTAACCCCTTTACTATCAGACTATTTCTTTGTTCTCCCAAACTTCCACTCACATTTCTATTAGATTATTTTTATTAGATTATATGAGCTCGAGTGAGTAGTGAGTAGTGTAACCAATCAGAGAACAGCATTTATGATAGAACACTAGTAGATTTATACTAAAACTCGATAGAAAAACAGTACATGTTTTCTATTTCTTAAATATTTGCTTCTTTGTTTCTAAAACTCTATGGACTGCATGTATACAAATAAAATTTTAATTTGTTTTGTTTGCTGTTTTTTTTTTTTCCCTTGATAATTCCTAACATCATTACTAGGTATGTACATGAATTTCCACTACTCAATGGTGATATTCGGATAGGAACCAAAAAAAAAACATTACATGCAGGTCCAAAGTCCAAGATTATGTAATAACCATAAGTGAGCTGGTAAAAACGCCTGATATTTTTTTGCTTTCATTTCATTTCACTTTTTGCTCAATCGTTAAATTTTATTCGTCCCATTTCTTGCACATTTTTCTTATTTCTTGAGGTGAAATGCTTTAGGCATCGTCTTTTTCAAGATCTAACCATTCTGGTCACCTTGAAAGACCATGACAATATTTTGCATTTCCTTTCATTCAAAATCTCCTTTTGTCGATGAAAATTTTAGATCTTTACCTTCTTAAAACCCATACCTGTGAGTAGCCGTGTTCAAAAGAACTGTATGAACGAAATCCGAGGTCTTTATCACAAGACGTTGGTCGTCCTATGTCACCTTGAATGACCTTCCCCCAAACCAATGACGTAGTACTTGAAATACTCCTGTGACACGATGTTTCTACGAGAGAGTTTGAATTCAAAAATGAAGACAACTGTCTCTTCAAAGACACATAAGTCTCTCGGCTTCTTGACGGGATTAAGCTATTTGTAGAGCTCCCAGAGAAAATTAGCCGAGACGAGCGCTGGAAGATCAGGCGAAGAGCAGAATTTGCCATTTTAAAAATGCGCCGTGGCCGTGTACAGTGTGCAGACACCATAAAACATAATGAAATAACGCCAACGCCACCTGCGTTAAAATACTAGGAAAGTCAAAAGTCCAAACTGCGGTAAAATGTTGAACTTATTTCATCAGCACTGCTTCCTGTTGTTATCCTTCCGTTGCGTGACGTTACGTCATTGTGACGTTTTATGTAATGCAATTCTATAATCAGCGGTCTCTCCTTCAAGGTCGCCATGACAATCAAAACAGATTGTCTCCTCGAGCGAAAATTGAAGAGTGGGACATTTTGAGCTCGAGTTTTGTTTTCCGTTTATTTTCTAAAAATACACTATCACAATGAGCGTAAGAACTTACAACCCTTCGGTTCTCATCGGTAATTGGAATGAAGACGTTTGCTTGGAAGAGGTTGGTTTATTTGAACAATTCCATGCAGTTTTTTCCTGGGGTTATTTTAGATTTCTGAATTTGTTCTGATTCTATTCGATTCATTTTACAGGACAAGCTAAAAGATTTCCTTGAGAAAAAAGAAAGTGGAGAACTACTGATTCAAAAAGCCAGCAATCTTCTTCAAAATATTCTCAAAAAGGTTGGGACATGAGTTTATATTTAATAACGATTGCATGGACCCTGAAAAATTCATTTTAATATGTCTATTTTCTAAGCTTTATAAGTCTTTGAAAGTCAGAGAAAGTTTTGGAGAATTCAAAAGTTTATGTAATCCTGGGCCACATGTCAGGCATACATTAACATAAACCCATGAAAAAACATTGTAATTCTCCCAGACTTTCATTTATCTTGCATCTGCACAGGTAAACACTAAACAGTCACTTAATTTCTTCCTGAATACTTTAGTACTTTGTTAGAATTAATTATCTTTTTAAAAGATTTTTATTCTATAAAATTTAGCAGTATACCGAGTGGTATCAAATTGATAAAAGGGATATTCCACATACGTGGATATTACTTTTATCCAGACACACATCAGTGATATCATTTTTGATATCATATTTATCACTTAACTGCACTTGCATTTGTTGGTGTGGATCTTCTTGAGAAGTCTTCGGCAATCTTTAGAAATTTTTGAAAATGTTCGAAAACATCCCCCCTCCCCAGAGAACATCAAACCAGCAGTACAGAAAACAAATAAACAAAATCCCAATTTACAAGTATTTTTATACCATTTGCCAGGTCACCTTATCGGTATCCCATGACGGTTATCTTCATTTCGGCGACACAGTCTGTATCTTTAATCCATCTACTGAGACAACCCTTTCAGCAAATATGGCAGAAAGTAAAATGCATGATGAAAAGAGACTTGTTGGGCCTTGTGATGTGTCGGCATCTAAGATTGTTGATCCTTGCATTCGAAATACTTTCATGATTGGGTGAGTAACGATGGGATTCATTTAGTTGATCATATGAATGCCAGTGCAAATATAATGAACAGCTAGTTTAGATTGTTAATTGCTCAAAGTTGCATACAATCAATCATTCATTTTATCATTATTAAATAACTGAAAAAATCACCAACAGGGACACAATAATTTGCACTGCAGTGCAAGTTAGAAGTCAATGCTAAATTGTCCTGTTTTCCATTAATCAGAACAAAGTAAATTTTTCAGTCCTAAAATAATTTCATTTTATTTAGTAAATAGTTCACTATAAATTACTTAAAGCTTATTTGATGCATTGTTCCTGAAAACATCGCATGCACATTGTAAATCTATAACCTTCCCACAGAAGGTTTCCTGGTTGATGAACCCCCACTCACCCCACCCCTCCAGAAGTTCCAGTTTAACTCCATACTTTCCTTTCAATTTTTTTTCTTTTGAGATCCACCCCCCAACTGCCTCAGAATTTCAATTACCTTCCATGGTTTGGTTATAGATACAGGTATTTTGTGGACATGAACCACACAATTTAATATGCTACTTATGCTGTAGTCGAATAATTATCAACCAATTAATCCATTAGTTTATTTTAAAACTAATTACCTCTTTTTTTGCCCTTTTGTCATCACCAGGCCAAAACCAAATGGTGAAGGAGTCTTAAGATACAATGAACCTTTTACTTTGAGCACACTACCAGGAGTTGGAGGAGAAGTAAGTATAATACTCAGTTTGGTGTTGTGTTGTTTCAGGAAATATCCAATACCTCTCCCAGTGAGGGATTTTGCCCGGGGGGGGGGGGGGTAGGGTTGGGTGGGGCAGGGGTGCTTGTCATACTTTTTGGAGGTTAAAAAAGAAGTTTTGTACCTCTTAGGGTGTTTATCCTCAAAAGGTCCACAGCAGGCGCTTTTGTTCTCAACTGCTACCTTTAAGGCTATTGGGCCAAAAAACTATGACAAGAGATAATATGACTGTTGTTTAGAATTGGTAGCTCTTAGGGGTTAAAACATTTCAAGCCACGCCCAATAAACAGGGTCTTGGTACCTCTTAGGGGTTCTTTTCAAAATGTCCAACAAACACCCCTGCGCCTTTTATATGGAAGTTCGATTCCCCTCCCTCCTGGGGGTTTTTGGCTTGAGCAGCCAAACAGGCACAAACTCCCCGAAATGAAAGCCCAGCTGAACAAAAAGACAGCTGGGAATGCAGAATACATCTGTGCTATAAGAAAATATGTAGAAAAGGACTTTTCCACCACATTTTCCACATTGGTTCCATGAAATAACTGGGTATCATATCTAAAAATAGCCTAAGAGGAATTACCTTTGGTGTTAAGGCCTATATGGGGGATTCACTGTCTAATACATTGATCTTCCCTTGTGCGTAAAGAGTGCCTAATAGAAATAAACTTTCATTGGAACGCAAACCAAGGACCTAATCCACTTGTCCAGACAAAATACTTTGGTGCATCATTCCCTTAAAGTCAATCACTTGCACCCAGGTGGAAATTGCTGTCAAAATTTCCATCCTTGCCATATTTTTGCTGGAGTTTCACAGAGGCTTTATAAATCGCCAGGTGATTCATGTCCCACTTAATTTAATTCTATTACCTGTTGATGTGTCATAAATTAATTTGAATAGCATAAATTAACACAGATAACGATTTTTTGCAGCTCAAATTGATGAGCGATAGAGTATCATTCAATGAATGTGCAAAGAAGTCCAGGCAACAGAAAGTGACTCTGAACGAAAATACAACTTTTATGTCTCACTGGTAAGTACAGTATCATTTGCTGGCGTTTTGATTATTTTTCCCTGGCTCGAGCAAAGGGGTGAACAAAAGGTTTCACAGCGTGAATGCTGCCTTTCAGTCTCGTTGCTTGAGAAAACAAATCCTTTAGGAGGACTAGCTGATACCGCACATAATATGGAAGGGACACTTTAGTTGCGTTTTCTTTCATTTTGGTTTCCGTTTTGTTGTGATTTCTTGCTTTTTAGTTCGTTTTGTTGGGTTTTGTTGCGTTTTCTTGTGTTTCGTTGCTTTTATTTTTGCGTTTTCTTGTGTTTTTTTTTTTTTTCTGTTCTGTTGCGTTTTGTTGTGTTTTGTTCTGTTCTGTTCATTGCGTTTTGTGTTTTGTTGTGTTATTTCCGTTATGCTACATTTCACTGCGCGTGTATTTGCGTTTTGTCATGTTTTGTTGCATTTTGTCGTTGTGTTATGTTTTCGCGTTTTGTTGCGTTTTGTTCTCTTGTTTACATGTAGTTGTGTTGAGTTTTTTTGCGTTTTTTTTTGGGGGGGGGGGGGTGGTTTGAGCGTTTGTCGTGTAGTGTTTTGTTTCGTTTGTTGCGATTTTTTGTGTTGTGTTGATGGCGGCGACACTCATCAGAAGTTTCAAAAACACCCGTACCAAAGTTGACTCTTTTCTCACCAGACAATATTGTGATCTGTCGTTGGTTTGTAGATTAGTTATATACCTGTGATGTCAGCTTACCCGAAAACAAAATATTCTCGTATGAAGCTAACAAATCTGTTGATAACAAAAATTATGTATATTTATTTCAGGAGAATTCTTTGCTTTGATCCTCAGCAGCGCCTTGAAACGGAAGGAATGCCAATCCCGGTAAGTGAACCTCCCCCAGTGTCATGAGACATCGTCCCACCCACCCCCCCCCCCCCACCCCCGCCATTCTCTCCCCACCTCTTCTTTCCTGTCCCTCACAAGATAGTACAACGGGAGACTGCTCAGAGTCCACTATAGCGTGCCTCTTAGCCATTTTGATATTTGACGTAATTTTTGATCATTTGTCTTGAGTTCAAAAAGATGGCAGATGCCCCAGAAACGTACATGTTTCTTATGATGTCCTATTCGTTTCCTGAAACGATTGAACGATCAAGGTATGAACAGATGAGAGGCGCAGTATCTCGTCACTTCGTGAAAGTCTGGGTCTCGCATTCTTACAGAAACGAACAAGCATGCAACACGAGTTTTCCTGGAGTAATCTACGCGCGAAAACACGCAGAACGTGAATGCCTTGCGCTTCGTGATTGCAACGCATTCCCCGCAACTTCTTGCCAACACATCTCCAGCTCTGTAGGCTGATAGCTGGTACCATCATCGTAGTAATATAGTTTTGTCTATTCTATAAAATATTTAAAACTTCTCTTCATTTGACAGGCAAACACGAAAATTATACTAAATCACGTGAAGACCAATCAGAATTTAGCCGCCCTGTCACAGTTTTCATTCAGGTATGTTTGTGTGATAACAGTAAATTCTCCCCTCACATTTATAATCATCTCAATACAGACAACTTCCATCTACACAATGGTGTGTAATGCCCTCTCCGCACTACGCTGGAGAAATTTGAAAACGTCGTTTCCACTCTGAAAACCATCAAACGTTTTCCGTCCACACTAGGCCGGAGGAATTTAAGAACGCAACAATCACCGGTCATTTTGGATTTTTTTTTTTTTTGAGGAAACCTCTGGCAGGAAAATCACGTGATCTTCGTGACCTCATCGTTTTCGAAAAGCTCCGTTTTCAAAATATTTGCGTCCACACTAAAACGCAAAGCCGGCGTTTTCAAATTTCTCCGGTTTGAAGAGCGTTTCCGGAAAGCTCTGTTTTCGTGACGGATTAGTGTGGACGGTAGGCCTAACCGTGGAAATAAAGCTGCGTTTTCAAATTTCTTTAGCGTAGTGTGGACGGGGCCTCAATTTCACACTGTTTTGCATGTTTAACCTTTTCAGAACACCATTTGGGAGAGAGTTCGAAATTGCCGCCAAGACTGAAGTGGATTCTCACAAAGCGGAGACTCCATGCAATCACTGGGTGTTTAGAACTCGCGAAGTACAAGACGCAGCGAGAGAACACGAGTTGGAACGAGAACAGGAATTTAAAGACCTTCTGACAAGACAGCAAGCCACCGAGGCAGAGGGTGCCGCCCCTAAAGATGAGATACCCCTTGCGTCTGAAGAAACTCAGCCCGGGGTTAGCGGCCAGCCTGCTGAATAAGATCTCAACCCTACCCTACTAACTTGAGCGTGTCTTAATATTAAGTTATACATAAATTCTAAAAGCTGTAGGGAACATAACGTTTTCGATATATTGACGTTAACTTTTGCCTGAATCCTGATACATATCACAAACTTAGCACTTAAATATCGGTAAATTTGATTTATACTCTAGTAACAAAAATTAACTACGTCAAATAATTTCATACTTTAACTTTTTTTCCGCTTTAAGCTTAATGTTCGAGCTAATTGTGTCCTAATTACGGCGCAGTTTCTGATTAGTTTTACCTGTTTGGGAAAATCAAACATTTGCATTCCTTGTACACACCTATACATATTTTAATATCTGTTTTGAGATATTACTGGGTTATTATGACCTGTAAATGATTTTACTTACTCTTTTTTCTCGTCTCAGTGAATCTCTATTGTCAATTAAAAATTCAAAGTACAATGCAAAGCCTTAGATATTAAATTTACGATATGTGGTTTATTTGTAATCGATTGGTAACATGTTTTGTAAGTAGTAATCGTTACCTGATGTCATGAATAAATATAGTTTTCCTTGAAAATTGCAATAACTGTGGAATTTCGTAGCTAATTTTTAAGAATAAAAGAATAAAAAACATTTTCTGCGTTTCTACAGAAACACGAATGCAAGCTAGATTTTGACAACAACGAGCGGCTATGGAAACAGCGGACCGGTGTTGCCACAACTTTTGCGAACTCTTCTAGTCTTTCGCGAATGTTTCCATTTAACAATTAGCTAGGTTATCCGCTCTCGAGTTTCTTTCGCGTGATCAAAGTTGCGCCCTTGTCAACTATCAAGTATAGAAATCGAGAGTGAATAATCTAATTGTTTTGGAATAAATCTACTAGTCCCTCGAATCCTCTTCACAAACACTTCGAAAACACAAAGAAGCGGCCGTTATTTTGTTAACAACCACACACTGCTACACCACTCACTAGCTTGTAAATCACGAGCCGTTCGGCGAGTGGTTTAGAAGCTTGTCGAGTGTTCTCCCAACATCCCGATAAGGGAGTGCCCCGCAGGACATTCTCTACACCTTCCATTTGTGGTACACCATAATTGAAGTGCCTGACTGATTGCAAAATATCGCCATTTCATTGACTGAAACATTCATATTTCCTTTTCCCGCTAGCCGGAGAAATGAGCTACATTTTGACCGCATGTGACGTCGTGTTCATTCAAACATTTAAAAAGGTCAAAAAATGCCTTGCTTTGCAGAGTGCCCTGACCCCTCCCCTCCTCCCAGCCCCCCCCCCCCCCCCCACACACACCGCCTCTGCTCCATACGTGATATATGCCCCACGTTCACTTGAGAGACTGGGTTCCAGTGTAATCTCTGTAATGGCGGCTTTCATGTGATCTGCATAATAAATGTATGGGGTTATACGGAAATCTTGCCTGCTTTTTATATCTCAAGCTAATCTTAATGATCAGAGTCAGCTATTTTTGTCTCACGGAAAGGCGACAAAAAGTGTCTGTTTTTATGTTGATAGAGAATGGCGTAGTTCTCCGGTCCCTGTGTAGACGTACTGTATGATTTTCTGTTGTTGGCTAAAACTAGCACTTAAGAAAAATCAACGCAGAACGATCGTATTTGGCGAGGATTGTTGAATAAACTAATCAAATGTTTAAATTTACAGGTACATCAACAAACGCATCCAGTGTTTACATAGATGTTTATGAGTGTCACATTCACTGTTTAAGCGCAAATTATTTGGTCGAGTTGTGGCATTGAAGTAGAGAGGTAATTAATGTTGCTTTTCTCATTGTTATTTAACATTTAGCGTGTTGACTTTGTTGTTAATTAGTTCCTGGAGTATCCAATTGATGGAAACTGATGATCGTAAAACCAATCGATCAACCAATATCAATCGATAAAATTAGTTATCGTAATTGGTATCGATTGGTATCAGTCAATCGATAACCACACAAAATCCGTTCATCGATTGCCATTGATTGGCACAGGACCTTGAAACAGACATCACACACACTTAAGAGCCAGTGCCCATAATTATGGACCAAACAACGGCACAAGTCGAAAAATCGATTTTGCTCATTTTTTGCCCATAGATTGGCCCTAGCTAGTAAACAAACGGACCATAGTTAGTTTCTGCTAATGCAGCTTTTTTGGGGAGAAATTTGCGAAAAACGATTTTTTTCCGATTAGGCTCAAAATCTACTTCCGGTTTTGCTGAATTTTCCGAATATTTGTTTGCTTCGCGCTCCGCAGAACAGCTACTTGAGAATCTTTCAATGGTCTTTACATTCAGCTCAGGTCTTCATGGTATGACTGAGCGAAAAATAAAATAAATCGATGCTTCGTTTCAGCCTGAAACGAGATCGAACACGAACGGAAAATATTACGATGTGTTTCAAACGAATTATAGCACTAAAATATCGCCATATTTTTCTATGGGCTATAACTTTAAATGCCATAAAAACACTTTATACGGGTTAACTGTACACCCACCTGTTTGAAAATCAAAAAATATCTCTGGGCAAACGGTTTTAAGTCGCCCGCCTTGGCCTGTGCTTCTCATGAATTTTTCCCTGAACCGCCGTGAGAATGTAAACAATTGCGTGACTCTGGCGGTCACCCTGAATACATAATTCGTTTCCAACAAACCGCAGATGGCTATCTTAGAACATTTGGGTGAAAAAAGAAAAACATAATGGACCACTTTTAACTTTTATATTTTGAAAGTCATCGCTTTGGAAATTTCGTTAATTAAAAACGCCAATTAAAAGCAATTTACTCGGAGTTCGGGTGTTACTGCTATGTCGTTTTAGGCTGTCGTTCTTTCTCTGATCATTTTAATTACAAGAACGAGTTCTAGAAAGAAAATCGTTCTAAGTTCATTTGTAAAGCGTAATGAAAAGTTGATATTGTTGGTTTGTAGCCTTACGTGATCTGAAGGAACGCTACAGTGATTAAATTTGCATTTGTTGATTTCGACGGATCGATTTTCGGTTAAACCTTTTTATTTGTGCCAGCACATTTAGTGCTTTTTCTCCTGCTAAAAAGTCGGAAAAAGTAAAGTAAACAAATCCTAAAAGTCATAAATAAGAGGCATCGACAGTGCGAGTGTCTCGGTAAGCTGTTAATTTGAACAATTACTGTGCTGGACGGATTGCTTTCCTGGTTACCCACGAACTATACTTAGTTCATTGTGCGCGAATGTTTCTGTTTCAAACAACTGAAATGCTCAGTGCTTTTTCCTTTTTTTCTTCAGTCTTAAAACTTAAGGTTAAAGTTAGGCTAAACCCTAAACTGTTTTGGCGGCCAACCTATTTTTGGCTAATTGCTTAATCAAATTATATATATATTTCATTGAAATTCGCTCCTCTGTGACCGACTTCCGCGAACAAAACAAGATGGATGTTCGCTGTTCATTTAAGACTACAATCCTGGTCAAAAGTGTTGGGACAGTTACGGCAGATGACTTCACAGGCAGCCTCTCTTAAGACCAAAACCGCGCAAGCCCGCCTACCCCCTCCCCCTGTCAATGTTGATAAAAATCTTGAAGAAAAAAAATCCTTGACAATAGCCTCAGAATAGCCTCGTTTCAAGAGTTGTTCGCCTCCTAGAACAGTATTCTCGAACTAAAGAGACGATAAGATAGATATTCACGTCTTATTCCAATAATAGCGATTTTTCAGCAATCGCGTTTGGTTCCAACACAACTGTCTAACCACTTTCTATTGTCCCTTTTTCCTTTTTTCCCACATCCAATCTAGTCTTCAGAATAGCTTCATTTTCATGCAACATTGGTAGGGGAGAGGGGGGGTCAATTGTACTTGCTTCCATTCATCTTTTGTTCTAAAACGTTAAGGACGTAGTTGAAATCGTGGGTTTCAGCGCGCAAAAATGGGAGGTGTCCCAAGAACTTATGGCCAGGATTGCAGGTTTACACTAGAGGAAATTGTTCCGGATTCGTGATGAATCCAGAATGTTTTAGTGCCGGATTGATTTTGCCATTTACACAAAAGTGGACGAAACCGAAATAAAAACCCCCCGGTTTGGTCGTCTCTCCGGAGATTTTGAATCCGGAATTTAAAGTGGGAACTTTGAATCCGAAAACTTTTGAATCCGGAGAGTTTTGTCGTGTGAACGATTTTCTCTCGAATCCAGATATTTTTCCGCCTGTGATCTTTTGAGTTTGCGGTGAAACGAAAGTGGCGGATTACATGATCCAGTCGTAGTCGAGTCCTAGGCGCATTGATGGCCATTTGATGGCGGTCGCTGGGTGATTACCTCGTGCTGTTTCAGGTGTAGGTAATCACTTTTATAATGGGTAATGCCATACTCCTCAGAAACCGTGCCCAATTTATACTTTACTGCGCAGATGACGACGATGGCACGATCGAAAACCTCGACGGTTTTCGACCCTAAACCCTAAGTAAATACCTGGAGGAACCTGGCATGATGGACAACAGTACCGTGGTCAGCGAGTTGAAAGAAAACTTCAGACTGTCTCAACCTACCCCTAGCCTTATTTTCGGAGGCATTTTGTTTCTCGTTGTCGAGGCAACAAACTGCTTGTTAACCATTCCATCATGAATGTTCCCGGAGTTATCGTCGTGTATAAACGATTAAGAATCCGAATATCCTTTCACTGTAAACCCCTACTAATCCGAATACTCTAAAATTGATGAATTCGGGAACTCCTTTATTGTAAACCTAGTCCTAGATCGACCACTGTAATGTTTATTTGTCTACCAGTGTTTTGATCTGCAAATTTCAGTTAATTGATCAAACAACCAAAGTAGAAAAGATGGATTTTTTTCCCAGTATGATTGAAACTTAAACGCAATTTCTTCCTCGGCTAATTCAATTCAAGAAATTCCGGGTTTTCTAGCTGAGTTTGAGCATATTGTGTAGGTACAAATTTTCTACACAGCTAGAAGAGCTGAGATGCCGTCACGCAGTTAGTAGTCTATAGAAATTATGGTATTTCCACTTGACTTTATTTGTCAGTCAATGATTCAGTTGCCATAAATCATAGAGGATTGGTTAAGTGTATCTCTGAAACTGCTACTGTGTTGTAAGTTATCAGTGAAATCAATAAAATAAACAAGTGTTAAAATCATTTCCCGGAGTACTGTAGTAACGTTCTTTATCATGGATGTCGTGGATGTCGCAATGCAAATGAAAAAACATATATATTTATACTAAGTTAAACAAAAAAAAACAAAAACAAAAAACAACAAAAAAAACATTTTCCATTATTTTATCCACACAACGTTTCAAAAATTGCTTTCATCGGATTGCTGGAAACGAATATTTTACTCGAGAGTGGCTATCCGCGTCACGCAATTGCTTACATTCCAACGGCGGATTTTGGGCAAAATCTATGAGAAACACAGGCCAAGGCGGGCGACTTGAAACCATTTGCCCAGAGATATTTTTTGATATCCTAACAGGTGGGTGTATATTTAACCCGTAGAAAGTGTTTTTATGGTATTTAAAGTTATAGCCCATAGAAAAATATGGCGATGTTTTTAAGCAATAATTCTCTTGCGACATACTGTAAAATTTTGCGTTTCAGTTTTACCTCTTTTCGGGCTCAAAACTAACTTTGATTTATTTTATTTTTCGCTCAGTCATACTACCAAGACCTGAACTGGATATAAAATCCATTGAAAGATTCTCAAGTAGTTGTTGTGCGGAGCGCGAAGCAATCAAATATTCGGAAAATTCAGCAAAACCGGAAGTAGATTTTGAGCCCAGTCGGGTCGAAATCGTTTTTGGCGTATTTCTACCAAAGAAAGCTGTATTAGCAGAAACTAACTATGGTCCGTTTCTATTCTTACTAGGACCTATCTATGGACAAAATACAAGCGAAATCAATTTTTCGACCTGTGCCATTGATAGGCGATTTAGGTCCATTTTTATAGGCATTCACTCTTAACTACCTGTCTGATCATCCGCCAATTTCAGGAAGCCCTGGGGACAAAATTGGTGAAACAATTCCGACCCAGTCTTCTCAACACAAAGAATATATCCTGTAGCACCTGTACTCGAATTCCCCACTTGCCTGTCATTACCTTTCCATGTCATTATGTCTACGTAAGAAGAGCGGGAAGAGGCTTTACAGAATACAAGGAGCATCGTTAAAGGCTATCATCTTTGCCGTTGGTGAAGTGTTTAAGATTAGGTTTGTTATAATCAGGCTGGGTATTGCTGCTTTATTCATTATTTTGCGACAACTCATGCTGCTGTTGATGGCAATTTCATCACTTGCCAAAGTACAACTTCTGTTACCAGAATTTTTCTGTGATCATGAAGGCACAATGCAACCACTGTCCATTTTTTGAAGTCTGTAGTATTGGCCCATGTCCGCACGTATTAAATAGTTTTCCACTTTGGATAACGCTTTCCAACTTCAATCGTTTCTGTTTTTGGTTAACGTTTTCATGGGATAAGTGTAGACTGGAGGCAAGAACGAGAACAAACTTTTGAGTTGTCAAAGGAAAACGGATACCTGTGGATGGGGCATTGCAGAGAAAGAAGATAGTATTGTTCTTCTTTTAACGTTCAAAGCAATAAAATGAAATGTGTTTACAATTACTGCGTACAAAGATGTGATATTTATGTGCTGATTCTGTCAATCTGCAACCAATTGATATCAATTTATCTATCGATTGTTATTGAAAATCGATACCAGTCGATAACCACACGAGTCTTCTCCATCGTGACATTTGTACATTTGCCATTCTCTGTTCGGTCTCTTGACCTTTTCGTTGCTTCACTCGTGTTTATAAAGGGCACTTCATGCTGTGTTATATAAAGAAATTCTAAGTAGAGTTGAATCGTTAGAGGTCATAGGTCTGCACAGTTTCCGCTGTTAACTGCATGTTGCCTCGCCGAGTTTGACAGCTCTGTAATTTGCTATGTGTTTAGGCATTGTTTAGGCTCATTTCTATTGCAAGATATGTTTTTAAGTCTCCAAGCATTTGCTTTCGAGGGACAGAATGTGAAATTTTCCATGAAAATGTTGCTTCCTTCTACATTCTATATTGTGACACCAGGCCGAGCTGTTTGATTAAAACTGTTTTCAAGTACAGAATGTAGATTCTTATCATGGACATCATATTTTTCCTCCAACATTTTTCTTCAGAGGCGCTGTAGTTTTGCTTCAAGAAAGCTATATGTTTATGTTTCTTGCGTATATCTTATCGGGCTTATCTTTAGTGAGAAGTTACAAATATTTTGCATTTTCTGCTCCCTTGCGAACACATTTTTCCTTGAATATGAATGGCAAGACTACTATTTATTCTTTTTCAAAGCCTTTTCTACCCCAAGGAACACCATCAGCTGTAAGGCATTACCTAATAGAATTGGTTGTGATGAATTGAGTACCGGTATGTTGCCCTGATCTAAATGTTGCTAATTATTACAGTCAAACCTCCACTGACGGCCACCTCTCCACAATGGTCACTTTTTTTGGTCCCGACAGAGGGTCTATATGTTCACTCCTCTATCAACTTCTCTACGAAGGCCACCTCTCCACCATGGCAGCAGCCACTGAAGCGTGTCCCAACTGCCAAAATAACCTCTTGTCAACGGCCAGTTAATCAAAAACTGACGAAAGGTGTATACAAAACCTCATTTTTTATTGGAAAAGTTCACGAAACTTGATCCATACCGCGTGTTGTTTGTCTACGTTTCTGTTTGGTTTCTGTTTTATTGATATATTTTAATTGTGTTACATAGTTACATGTTACGCTAGGTATTTTGTAGTCATAAAAATGTTCAACCCGAGGAAAAAACCTGGTGTCATATAGTGCAGTACCAGAAAATATCCATACTCCACCCACAGAAGGGATTGGAATTTCCTGGCGTGGGGGGGGGGGGGGGGGAGAGGGGTCTGTAAGACCAAAACATTTAAAGAAATGTATCAAGTTTAATTGGAATTTCCAGAGGGGTTGGGAGGGGGATCTTGGGAAAAAATCCCTTCCGTGGGGGAGTCATGGATATTTTCTGGAACTACACATTACACTCCTACCTCCCCATAATGAGCACCTCTCTAAAACAGCCATTTTCCTCTGTCCCCAAGGTAGCCAATATGGGGAGGTGTGACTCTATTACTGACAGTTGTAAACAAGATCGTCTTAAAATAATGAAAGCTTCTAAAACACATGATCTTCAACACACCTTATCTCGAAAGTGAGCGCTGTACCCCAACCCCCCCCCCCCCCTCTTTTTTTTTTTTTACAGATCTCTACATTTCTGCATGGCAAGTTTCAACACAATCTGAACATGGGAACTATTTGTCCACAAACATCATTAAGACCCATCTACCAAGGTTTCAACAGGAAATTAACTTTTTCTTTTTTTGGCAGATAAAACAACGCAAGCATTGTGGCCAGTTCTTATACCAGTTAACAGATTGCATGGAGCATAAAAATCACACAGGAATGAAGTCATACACATGCACATATTGTGAAAAGAGCTTTGGCAACTTATCGAATTGCAAGGGACATGAACGAACTCACACAGGAGAGAAGCTGTATGCATGTAAGCATTGTAAAAAGTGCTTTAGCCGATCTTCCAACTGCAAGCAACATGAACGGATTCACACAGGAGAGAAGCCGTATACATGCAGTTATTGTAATTTGTGCTTTAACGACTTATCAAATTGCAGGAAACATGAACGAACTCACACAGGAGAGAAGCCGCATACATGCAAGCATTGTCAAAAGTCCTTTAGCAGCTTATCAAACTACAAGCGACATGAACGAACTCATACAGGAGAGAAGCCGTATACATGCAAGCATTGTAACAAGTCCTTTAGCAGCTCATCTGGGTGCAAGCGACATGAACGGACTCACACAGGAGAGAAGCCGTATACATGCAAGCATTGTAACAAGTCCTTTAGCAGCTCATCAGGGTGCAAGCAACATGAACGGACTCACACAGGAGAGAAGCCGTATACATGCAAGCATTGTAAAAAGAGCTTCACTCACTTATCTGGTTGCAGGCAACATGAAAGAACTCACACAGGAGAGAAGCCATATACATGCAAGCATTGCAATAAGTCCTTCAGTCAGTCGTCAAACTGCAGGCTACATCAAGAGAGACATGCAAGAGCCAGCTCGTCAAAACAGAAGCAACATGATCATTGCTTTAAATCAAGAGGAGACCTTCAGGAGCCAGCTGCAACTCTCGGTGGCAAGAAATCATGTATGCTGTCTTCTTTGACTGAAGAAAATTCGAGCCAAGTTGAAAGCCTGACCTGTTGGATTTGTCTGAAGGAATTTAGTAGCGAGGCATGTGTCATCCAACATTATGACGAACATATGAGACTGAAGTGACGCTTCTACATAACCATTACATAAAGATGTAAATATCCTTCTTTTTTCCACCAGTCAACTTTAGCGTTAATATTGAACTCACGTAAACAAGTCTGGTATAATAAAAGTAGTTCAGTTCTAAAAGGGTGTCAATCAGTTTTTTTTAGACTCTTAAAATAGAACACCCAGATTGCTGAGAATAAAAATACTTGCACCCTTTTTAAATATTTATTATCTTACAACATATGCGTTATTTCAAAATACAAGTTTTATTTGCAACATGGTATATCAGTAGAGTAGATTAACAAACTACGAACAAGACAAAACAAAACATTCCAGTGCAACTCTGTTTAAATGTTTTGATATTATTATTTATAGCACCTATGTGACGAAGTATACAGTTCCCTATTCAGTTTTAAACAGTTATCAAGTGAAGACAAGTTAGAATCTATTGTGCTTCCTGTATGTCTACAACCAGTGTTGTCACAAGGTCCTCAAAGTCGGTTTCAGAGCGCAGACACCGTTTTGCTCCAAATAATGGATTATGGCGCGTATATTAACAACACTTTCCATTAAGATTTGACAAAAATAAAAGTAACCACAATTATAAGTGCATTTTTTTGGTATTTCTTTTTTGTATTCCCGACGTTACTAATCGGACCAAATCGAACTCAGTCGAACTTAATCGAACGCAATCACGCGATTGGGTTCGAGTTGGGTAATCGAACACAATCGAACTCAAAAAAAATTGACCAATTAAACGCAATCGAACGTTCGAGTGAGTTCGATTCAGTTGGGCTCGATCAAGTTCGATTAGTACGACTGGGTTCGATTAGGTTCCATTTGAGGATGGATGTTGATTGAAAAACAACGGTCGTAAAATTCACGGTCTATTACATTCGGCTGAAAATGGGGGTATGTTGTATGCGAATAACGGGTGAATACGAGGGTGTTTAACCCAGAACAACGAATAAATACTGAAAGAAAATTGCTTTTGTCAATTTTATTACCGTTAGAAAAGCTAACAAGATGTCCCGCTGGCTGTCACTCCTTATTCGCTTATTTCTTTGGTTTCTTTCAACGTGTTCTGTATTCCAATTTGATTTAAGGTGGTTGATACCAGTTTTCTCGCGCGGGGAGTAGATTATCATCGTGCGTCACGCGTGAGTAACACGCACGATGGAGGCGCAAGATTTAAAACCCGAAAGACGAAAACAAATATGGCGACGCGCGGCTTTTTTCGCGCAAGGTCACTTTTGTACTGTTGGAGACGAAATTCGCATATAAAGGAGGCTTTACCTGCTAGAACAACTTAAGTCAACTCTGTGTTTTTAAGAAAAATTGTTTCGGGAATTCAATGTTTCCCAAATTTCAAAGGCAACTCGATCGATCGTGACAGCCACCGGGAGCGTATAAAGGACTCGCAAAACATAGCAAATCTACCCAGAATTTGTGTAAAAATCCTACAGAGTAAGCCCAGGACGTTGTCTTAAACGACAACTACAACTGTAAATGATGTTTTAGCAGCAAACAAAACAAAACGCCTGTTCGGAGCCCGCTCGCCCGCGCGGGCACGCGAAGCAGTCAGCGGTAGTCAAAACGGCTCATAAGCAACTGTGAGCAACTGTTGATCTTATAAAGTCTGGATTTTTGAATGCGTGTCTACGCGCGTGGGAATAACGGAACTCGCGAAGGCTTTTACATGAAAACAAGCCCGGTGACCTCTCCTTTTCATTGTTTTAATATAATATTATCATTGAGAAGAAACGTCAGAAAAAATATTTAAAAATCCTACGGAACGAAATTTGCACTTAATGCAAATTGCCGTTTTTCCAAGTTTACAAGAAATCGGCTCCGTAAAATTATTTTAAAATTGTTGTGCATTTTCATTTTCAGAAGCCAAAAGTTATTGATTAAAAAAACTCGGGGTCACCGGGTTACTTTTTGAGTTATTAGTGACATAAGCGAAAAATCAGATCTGGAAAATCCTTTTGGAATGTTGCCATGGTAACTGGTGACGACAAAATAACAGCTGTTTTAGGTCAAGTATAAATTGCATAATCCAAACCTACAAAAATATTGCAGTGGCCCTGGTCTGTCTTTTTGCTCTATTCTTACAAAGTTATGAGCCGTCAAAAACCTGAAAACTGGTACGAGCCACCCTAAGGTTCTCGTAAGGTTCCTTAAGGTTCTTAAGGGTTTTTTTGCGATTTTACATGTATTTTCCATGCCAAAAGTCTATAAATCAATAAAAATATTACTAGTTAATTATTCATTTGTAACTCTTACTTAGACAGACTGTTCAATTATCGGCTGTATTAGGGTAAATTTAAGATTTTTCTATCGTGTTTGAATAAGTTCGACTGGGTTCGATTAGTTCGGAAATCGAACGCAATCGAACTCTCTGACACAAATTTTTGGATTTGATTTTGTTCGATACGCGAACTAATCGAACCCAGTCGTTCGATTAATTTCGATTGAGTTCGACTACCGGAACGATTCGATTAGTAACGTCAGGTGTATTACATGCGTTATTTCAACATACAAACATTATTTACAACATGGTATATCAGCGAGTACATGAACAAACTACAGTGAAACCTCTATTAAACGAGAAACCAGAAACTGCAAGGGACCGCATACGGACCCCCAATTAAGCGGACACCCTCTATTAAGCGGACACTTAACCTGGTCCCAAAATTAACGTCTCATATTTTCCTTTACAACGAGCCCCTATTCAGCGGACACCTCTATTAAGCGGACGCAGACACTAAAATAAATTAGGGGTGGCGAATGGTCCTTCAAAAACCATGGGTCTCGCAAAATTTTCGCCGAATTTCACAGGTCTCGCAGTCTCGTTTTTTAGCGGTTATGTGCGTCTCGCAGTCTCGATTTTTCTCACAAAGCTGTCTCGCAGTCTCGATTTTTTTCAAGGCTAAGAAAGTCGCGAAGTACCGATTTGTTAATTTTTTTTAGTAAAGTTAAATGACATTACAACATCTTAGAACCTGAACGTCTTAAGTACGCATTCAAAGCAATTGTCTCGCAATTGAAGAAATCAAAATGTCTCGGGCTCCCAAAGAAAAACGCTAATCTCGTCGTCTCGCAAAGTCTCGCATTTACCATCCGCCACCCGTTAAATTGTATTTGGCTAATTTCTATTGTTAAAAACCTCTATTAAGTGGACACCGGACTGAATTGACGATGTGGCATTGGATTACGTCCTTGAAATAGTCGATTAAATATACCCGTATTATCGTTTCTGTATTTAAAGGGCATTGTTACAAACAAAGTAAAGATGGTAATGAAAGCCGATGAACTTGAACTCTGGAAAGCTTCGTTAACAATCTGGAACTTTATTACAGTACAGAGGAACTGTTGAATATTAATTGTTAACAAACATTGCGCAATTGTTATGGACACCCTCTATTAAGCGGACACTTAGGAAGGTCCCGAGAGTTTCACTGTACTAACAAGACAGAACAAAACGTTACAATTTTTTTCTTTTTTTTTTTTAAAAAAACACTTAAAATATAACACCCAGATCGTTGGGAATAACTATGATACTCGCAACTTTTTATGTATTTATGTTTCAAAAGCAAGATTTGTAAGCAGATATTGCATGAGTTCAGGAGCCATAATCGGGGACGGAGACCGTAAGTCTCGGGATTCGCGGGCACCTATGATATGGGACAATTTTTCTATTTTTAGAACAAATTGCGCCATCCTGACGTCATATTTCCGCGCGGATTCACGCACATGTCAGGGGCTCTCGCGTGGATGTTGTCACGTTGCGTGATCAAATGGTGAGAGTTGAGAGATTGTCTTGCGTATTTTTCACAGCGATGGCAGGGAATAAGGCAGGGAATACGAACCAGGGCGCTTATATGTAGTTTTATGCTCTGAGCTAACGGAAAAGGTGGGTTTTTCAGGGTCGAAAACAAGACTTCAATCTCGCGCTGGGAATGAATAATAAGATCTGCTCACGCTAGTTGTAAGCTTACGCGTATGCTTAAGAATATAGCAAGAAAACTCTCTACTCTGGTATCGAGTTAATTTGTGAGTTTCTCAGACAATGGTTAATCATAACCAAAACCTGTTTTGATGGTTTCTTATTGTTTCTGCTTGTTTGGTGAGTTTGCAAAAGTTCAGTGAAAGGAAAGTCTGACGCGTACAATTAGCTCATTTGCATAGTGCAGCTCGTGCACTTTCAAGTCCGAGTCGGTGTTTTCAATTGTCAACAAATCTTGACAAAGATTTCTTTCGTTATCTTTTGTGCTGAGATGCTGCAACAAATTTCACGAATGCAAAAAAGGCTACTAACATCATGTGTGTTTCTTCAACATAAGCATAGTGAAGTTTTACATTGCGAAAATGAAAATAGACAAGGAGTTTTGATAACTCGATCAACAAAATCGAAATCGTTATTCCAAGTTGATTAAAGAAAGCGTCATCGTAACTTTGCTGATTGTTTCTGCTTTATTCACATATTTTCAGCTTAGCTTTTAATATGTTCTCAAACATTTATCAATCTTAAACATATTTAAAAACTATAGAGCTATTGTTTGAGTTCGATGTACGCTTTCACACGAAAGTGCGGCGGAAGTACAATTTGTCATGTTTACTGACTGTACAAAACACGCATCGGCGGGCGCTCTCATTCATCGACAACAGAGAATTTACTGGATTTTTACACGAATAAAACTGAGCAGTATCTACGGACGTAAAGTTATTAAGCCTCGATGAAACATCAAGCCTTGCTTACAATTCAAGCGAAACTCAAACTAGCAATTATTGTGTTTTACTTTTCGGTCGCGATAGACTGACAAATTCCTCGCAAGCGTGTGGCAAGAGGAGCTATGAAACTATGAAGTCCTGAAGCTCTGCTATATCTAAATATATCCAGATAGTTTTTTGATGTGTAATGGAAAAGCTGTTAATCTTCAACATATGTGAAATTTAAAGTGGAGTAATGTACAGCTCATGTAAAAGAAGCATCCGTCGGAACACAACTTGGTCAGCGATATATATAAGCTTAAAGCGGAACATACCTAAATTCGACACTGTCTTACTTCACTCAAACTGGAGCAGCTTACGACGAAAATACTTAAGCAAAATTCCAACAGACGTAAACGCGTTCAGTTGTGGGGCAAAAACATGAAACATTTCGGGAATTTCGGACGCCATTTCCCCCGCGCGACATCCGCAAAAATCCTCGCAGCATGCACGCGCATGTGCCGCAGGTGATGGCGCAATTTGTTCTAAAAATAGAATTATTGTCCCATATCATGGGGACAACCCCAATACTTGGAACGGCGCGCGCTTACGGTCTCCGTCCCCGATTATGGCTCCTGATGAGTTCGATGACATAGATGACACACTGATTATTTTCTTTTCCCGCTAGCCGTAGAAAAATGTGCTTTTTGACTGCGTGTGAGGTTATGTCCATTCAACCATGCAAAGAGTGCTACAGTTACCCTGACCTCCGACACTCCCCCGCCCCCCTCCCCTTCCAACCCCCCCCCCCCCCCCCCCCGCCGCCCCCGACTAAGTAACATGACACAAGCCGGGCGTTCACTTGAGAGACTGGGTTCCAGTATAATCTCTGTGATGGAGTCTTTCGATGCGGCTTTCATTGCCCAATTTCAAACCGAGAGAGACTGGCACTAATTTAATTTTATCCGGACGGAAGTGGCCTTTTGGCTTTTCTTTCGTGACCTTATGACTTGCCTTTTCTCGACAACATGGAAAGCAAATCAAGTAAAAAGACCGCGAAAAAGGAAAGCCAGCCCGAAATTTCCCTTGGAGAAGTTAAAACGAAGGTTATTTCCGAGGATCCATCGAAGTGGAGCGTAGAATGCCTTCAGAAGTGCTTACTTAAACTTGGGCAAAGTGTGTCTGGATCGAAGGAACTCTTGGTCAAGAGAATCGTTAACCTAAAAAAAAACCCACTGATCTTGGATAAGATTATATTAAGGAAAAAGAAATCCTTCAAGTTCAAATCACGGCTCTTAGTACGCAACATTCCGCCACCAGAAGCAACCTGGACATCAGATTCAAGTCATTATCCAAAGGTAATTCATTTTTGTTTTGTTTTGTTTTTTTTTCACTTTTAATGTTTGCGTGAACAAATGAGTCTTACCTGTTTCTTATTTTGATTTTTTTTTTCTAACCAAGAATTCCCATTGAAAATAAACTGTTGTAAGTTCTATTTAGACTGGTAATTTGCGAGCTGGGACTCAATGAAGTTTATTTTAAGTATAGCTGTTCAATGTATAATGGGTAGAATTTTTGTTTTAGGTTACAGGTGCCATGATCAAAAATTATCAAGCTCTCAAGCGCCAAGGTAGCCTAGGTCAGTACCGGAAAGCTCTCCGCATGTTCAACAGCAGGAAAGTTAAAACCGTTAAAGTCTGCAAAGAAGGAAGTTCTATTTTCGTAAAAGCACATATATTTAAAAGTTTTACACCTACAAACAATGGAGTAACAAGACCTGCAGTTGTTCTGTTCCAGGATGGTACACCTATTAAGGGCCACTGTGAATGTGCAGTGGGACTTTCAGGGTTATGCTGTCATGTTGTTTGCTTACTGATATATCTGCAACATTACACCAGCCATGGAGTTAAATTTCTTGCTCTTACTTGCACTCAGAAAATTCAAAAGTGGCACAGAAAGGGTGTAACAAAGCAAACTGAGCTGTGTCATGTACCTCTGTCCCAACTCCGAAATGTGCGATCATCCAGAAAGACACTGGACAGTTCACGCCCAAAAAGAAAGTTGAATGTTTCAAATGACCAAGCCTTGTCAGATGAGTCACTGGAGAAAAATGATTGGTCGAAACGTGATATCGATGGAATGGTATCTAGAATCAGAAATGGGATTCAAGAAACTAAGGTTAACATTGAGAGCCATATCTATGACCAGCTAAAGAAATATGATGTGAAATCTGGGCTTTTTGAGCAGCTGCATTACAATTATAATTACAGATTAAAACAAGCCCTTCAAGATCACAACTATGCAAAGGACTGCTTTCATGATGAGCAAGTGCTAAAGCCAAGATTTTCTGCGAATGATTGTGATGTTTGGCATGCACCTTTGCTATTGACTGATAACATTGTTGAAGATCCAAACACTGAAGATGATCAGCTTGTCACAGGAATGTTAGCCCCAGCTGAGGATCAACATGCCCCTGGTGCTTCAGTGGCAAAGAATCAAACTATGTATGAACATGAAACAGTACATTTGTATGTTAAGCAGTTAGAAGGTATTGTTGAGGCTGCTAAGGGTAATCTTGTTAGTGAGGGGGACAAAAATACCAAAGTTCTGTCCATATCAGTTCCTCCCTTGAAACCAGTTTATGCATTTGGCTTTAATTATCATGAAGTCAAACAAAATACCCAAGAATGGTTTCATCTCCGTATTGGAAAAGTAACCTGCAGTATAATAGGTAATCTGATTGGACTTGCTGGAGAGAAAGAGCACTTGCATTATTTATTATGTGTCAAAAACAAAATAGATCCTAATAAAGTTAACCCAAAGAAATTTGCTAGTTTTACCAGAGGTAGACAGTTTGAGGGTGAAGCTGTTGAAGCTTTTGTAACAGCAACAAAACTGCCAGTCACTTCATGTGGTTTTTTTGCCCACCCAAGTGATATTAACTATGGGGGAAGCCCAGATGGTGTTGGCCTGGGTTTTTTATTGGAAGTTAAAACAAGGGTGGCAGGGAGTGAGGGACCTCTCATCGCTATAACAGCTAACCATCTTCTCCAGACAAATTACCAGATGGCAATCACTGGAGCAACTATTGTGTTTTTGCAATCCTATCATCCTGAAACAAAAAGCTTCAATCTATTTTTAATACAGAAAAACAACTTGCTTCTCACTGTTACAAAAACCATCATTGATCACATGATCACTGAAAGTATTATCTGTGAATGGCCTCATGAAGAGAACAAACTCCTTAAAAAGCTGGGTGAGCTGAATGTTGGCAGGGTGCCAACCTTTCAAAGCACAAAACCATTGAGATCATGGGTAAAAGAAGAAGCCAAAAAAGTAATGAAAATCGACATAAACTCTTCAGATTAATAATCTCAAATTTGTCTTAAAAATAGCTGTGAAGGACATAAGCAAGCTGACAGAGATTATTGTTGGGTTACAAACATGAGCTCTTATTTGTTCTCTGACCATCTGCAGCTCATTTGCATTATGCTACAAATATAGTACTTGTACAAAATGTTAATTTAGAAATCAAATATTAAAACTGTAAAGTGTTTTCTGTTTATGAAGATAGCATGTCTTGTAACAATGCCTGTTAGCAGGATATCGAGTTGTATTTAAATGTCATTTTACTGCACTTTGCTGTCTTGTGTTTCCTTGGGACCAACAGGTTTCTTAGTCAAGTTAACAATGTGTGCCAGTGCAATCCAACAAATTCCAAGAAGGTCAACTCTCCCTGAAGGCCAGCATTTGTTCAAGATTGACCAGTCACGAATTCTGCCAATTGCATTTTCATTATAAATGCGAAGGGTTGCAATATCAAAATTTAGATTTATGTCATTTTCATCATACTGACAATTGTTCTTCAATGGTGGCCTGTTGTGATGTACTCCCATTTCATGACATAAATCACTAATTGCAAAGCCCTTATCAGTCATAACCACCTTTCCCTTAGGACAGTAGTCTATAACTCCAAGTTGTTCAGTGAGTTGTTCATCTGAGATTGACCCAGGAAAAGCATCAGAGCATTTGCATAAAGCACCATGAGGAAAAATCCACACAGATACTTTACCAGTTGTGTGATTTTTGTAATGGCTGAAGGTGAGGTTATTCAACTCAAAATTCTCCGATTGAGCAATCCAGGTCTCTGTGTTGTCCCCAAGAATTCCACAGTCAGCATACCCTGCATCAACAAAAACTCTAGGGAGGAAAGCTTCTATAAAGCCAGGCAATGGCTTCAGATTAACTTCGTCTAGCACACAGCGAAGGAAAACCATCCAAGCAACAAACACTCTTGAAATAGTTGAGGAACTTCCACCTACTAACTTGGCCATAATGACTAGATCCACTGCATGTCTTGCCACAGTCAGTGTGACAAGGAGTTCTGTTCTGTTGTCAAGAAGTTTATTATGTGAATCTAATTTTTCCAAAGTTTGAACACAGTCAGGATACAAAATCAGATGTAAGAAAGGAATCACACATGCAAAAAGACAGTCAAATTCATTCACAGTGAGTCCACACATGTCAAAGAATTCCTTTTCCCTGTTCTTCAAGCAGTCATAGGTGAATCTTCTCTTATTAAGGTCGAATTTCATTTCTTTTATTTTCTTTTCGAAAGAATCTATCTCAAACTTCATTTTGTCTTGTAAGGCTATCATTTCCGTTTGAAGCTTTCTTAGCTCTTGTTGCAATTTGTCAATACAACTATTTTTCTGCTCGAGTTCTTTAGTTAAACTCTCAACCTGGCATTTTAAGCTGGAATTCTCAGCTTCCAGTTTCTCTGATAAAATTTTCCTTTTCTTAACAGGGCGCGAAGGAAGCGGCGTCCTACTTGCAGGGGCTTTCCTCGGAGTACTCCTCACGGTATTGGCATTCGACGAAGCAAGAACCGTTTTTGTACAGTCAATCTTCCTTTTCAATTCCCTAGATGGTTTTTGGGAGTACTCTTTTTCCAGATTAGCAGCATATTCTTTTGTACAAATTATGTCTGGCAATTGATTCTTGTTCTCTCGTTTCCCCGAGCTCCAGTGAGCGCTACATATAACATGTTTTCTCCAGTTAATATTTTCGTTCATAAGAACTTTCCTATATCCTTTTTGAAGCTCAGGATCGCTGGGCAAAGTGTAGTACGTTATTCCTTTAGTTCTGTAATTATTCGTACACAAAGAACTGGCACAATTCCAATGCCAAGTTTTCGTGTAAGTCGCCATCTCTACGCCATCAAACTGAAGAGCACTTCCGTCCGGCAAAACCGATAACTTGTGCCAGGCTCCCACGGTATGAAATCAGGCAATGTGATCGAGTATGTGATCGATGTGATCTGCTTTCTAGATTCGCTGTCGCTGATTTATAAAGGTAAGAGAGTGTAAAAGAATCCTTTTTTATATCAAGCTAATTTTAATGACACAGAGTAAGCTCTTTTTGTCTCACGGAATGAGGACAAAAAGTGTCTGGGTTTTTATTTTGATAGAGAATGGCGTTGCTCTCTGGTTCCTGTATAATTTTCAGTTGTTATTCGCATCGCCTTTTTTCCATCGTGTTTTACAAGGCTAAAACTAGCACTTAAAAAAACTCAGCGAAGAACGATCGTATTTGGCAAGGATTGTTGCTTTCGTTGAACGCAGTCCTAATGCAGACTCGAGTCAAATTTCATGGGACGGTTCACCTGTAAACAAGGTGATTTGCTTTTTAGATCGCGTTCGCTTGTTTGTTGTTTTGATTCTGGACCGTGAGTGGCCTCTTTTGTCAGGATGCAACATGACGTGCTTTCGTTACATAACTGGGACAACAATTATTTATTCTGTTCACAACCACGACTTTGAATCGCCTTGCCTTTGGCACGTTAACTGTAGGAACAGCTATATTTCATTGGCTATATTTTGAGTTTGTTGCATTACTTAGTTCCAGTGGCCAAAAATAGTTCAGTATTCAACGAAGCTCAAAATTGAATCGATGGAAGAGTACTCTGAAGCCAAGATCTATAGGAGTAAGCCAGAATTAAGGAAAAGCAATGTAAATGCTGACTATCTCTATTCATCAGCGGAAATATTCGAATCAGTTGCCAGTTGCACAGAGTTTGTTTACGATAAACCACGGATAAACCGGCACGTTAGTGCAAATGCTAGCTGATATTTGTGCTTCCAGCTTTGAATACTAGATGTAACACAAGTTTACTTTTAAAAATTAGCCTTTATGCTTAAAAATTGCCAGTAAAAGTAAAACTGAGATTTTCGCATGAATTTTGAAGGCAAATGGTCTATTTAACTTGTGACTTACCGAAACTGGAGCCGTCACCCAACATCTCAGCAATAAAGCAAGGAAATCAAAATACAGCCGAACCTCTATTAAGCGGCCCCCTATTAAGCGGCCAACTTTAATTTGGCTGCCAGCGACCAAAAGCCCGGAAAAAATTGTCAGCTCTACACTGTAATAAAACCTGTATTCAGCGGCCACCTCTGTTAAGCGACCGCGGTCAGCTTCTTGCCGTCCTAAGGGTGATTTTGTTTTGTTTTATACCTCTTAGAAGCGACCAGTTGTCTCGTCCCCCAGAGTGGCTGCTTTTTGGAGGTTTGACTGTAATCTCCCGAAAAATAGCGGACTTTGTTATTATGTTACTGTGATATCTGTCTATAAAACTTCAGCTGTTCACAAAGATAATGATTTCAGCAACAGACAGCTATTTAAGTTAATCACAGGCGTAGAAAACGAACGCACTCATAATCTTTGATTACTACTAGTTGAATAAACTAATAAAATGTTTAAATTCACAGGTACATCAACAAACACATCCAGTGTTTACACAGAGGTTTAAATCTGCGGGTTTGCGTGACTGTCACATTCACTATTTAAGCGTGGTTGTAGCGAAAACTAAGACCCCCGAAAGCTAAGACTAAGACCCGAAAACTAAGACCCAAAAACCAAGACCCGAAAACTAAGACCCAAAAACTAAGACCCAAAAACCAAGACCAGAAAACTAGGACCCAAAAACTAAGACCCAAAAACTAGGACCCAAAAAATAAGACCCGAAAACTAGGACCCAAAAACTAAGACCAGAAAACTAAGACCCAAAAACTAGGACCCAAAAAAACTAAGACCCGAAAACTAAGACCCAAAAACTTAGACCCGAATACTAAGACCCGAAAACTAAGACCCAAAAACCAAGACCCGAAAACTAAGACCCAAAAACTAAGACCCAAAAACCAAGACCAGAAAACTAGGACCCAAAAACTAAGACCCAAAAACTAGGACCCAAAAACTAAGACCCGAAAACTAGGACCCAAAAACTAAGACCCGAAAACTAAGACCCAAAAACTAAGACCAGAAAACTAAGACCCAAAAACTAGGACCCAAAAAAACTAAGACCCGAAAACTAAGACCCAAAAACTAAGACCCAAAAACTTAGACCCGAATACTAAGACCCGAAAACTAAGACCCAAAAACCAAGACCAGAAAACTAGGACCCAAAAACTAAGACCCAAAACCTAGGACCCAAAAACTACGACCCGAAAACTAAGACCCTAAAACTAAGACCCAAAAACTAGGACCCAAATACTAAGACCCGAAAACTAAGACCCAAAAACTAAGGCCCGAAAACTGAGACCCAAAAACTAAGACCAGAAAACTAGGACCCTAAAACTAAGACCCAAAAACTAAGACCCAAAAACTTTGACCCGAAAACTAAGACCTAAAAACTAAGACCAGAAAAGTAAGATCCAAAAACTAAAACCCCCTTATTTTCTTTATTCAACATGATTTTGTTATGGTTTCTTGCTGGAAATATCCAGCTCCGGTTTTAATCTTTTAATGAGCGATCGATAAAGCATGCAATCAAACACTGGTTTTACATGTATTCCCTTAAATCCGGTCATTTGTTCCCATGGAACTTCAAAGGCCTTCATCTTTGAGTGAACAAGCTGAACCAGTTTTAAAGGAAACTGGAGGAAAAGGCATCGTAGCTAGCACGACGGATATCAAAGTAAAGCTCGATCGATTATGTTATGATTATGGCCTGTTTTAGATCGTCCGAATCCTGGCAAATAAGATCGACCGTGCTTCTTCTAGCATTTTGTTGGCTGCAAAACGTTACCTAATAAACCTAGTTGTGATCAATTGAGTATGTTTACCCGGTGTAAATGTCACTAAATGTTATTACTATATCTCTCAGTTAGTACGCGTGCTGTGATTGGCCAATTTAGCGGACCGTAATCTACTGTACGGCCCGCTAAAATTTAAAGCTGTTTTTGTTGCCAAAATGTTTCGTGATTTATTGCCAATTGTTCTTAACCTTTTTAGCAGGTGAAAGTTTAAAACTTTCTTTTACTTCTGAAACTGCGTATTAAAACCTACTAACGATTCAGAATTGACTCGTTTAACTTTCCAGGTGCGTCAGAAATTTGAAACCGTTTTGTGTAAATAGAAATAGTTCCCGAACCCGTCACACACCCAGTAGAGATATAATAAATATCTTACTAACTCGTTTTCTCGGTCCGTACTGTAACTTACGGATCGTCGTTTTTTTCCCCTTCGGTTTATGGGGAAAAAAACTCGTTCCGTAACTTACAGTACCACCCTCGAACTCGATTAGTAACAGGTGTTTACTGACCGTTGTAAATCAATGAAAAAATAATGCAAGTGGCGCATGATCTTCAATGCACCTTATCTCAAAAATGAGCACTGCCCCCCCCCCCTTTTTTTTACAGATCTCTACCTTTCTGCATGGCAAGTTTCAAAACAATCTGAACATGGGAACTATTTGTCCACGAACATCCTTAAAACCCATCTACCTAGGTTTCAACAGGAAATTAACTTTTCTTTTTTTCGGCAGATAAAACAACGCAAGCATTGTGGCCAGTTCTTTCACCAGTTAACAGATTGCATGATGGAGCATGAAAATCACACGGGAATGAAGTCATACACATGCACATATTGTGAAAAGAGCTTTAGCGTTTTCTGGAATTGCAAGCGACATGAACGAAATCACACAGGAGAGAAGCCGTATACATGCAAGCATTGTAAAAAGTCCTTTAGCAACTCATCAGCTTGCAAGCAACATGAACGGATTCACACAGGAGAGAAGCCGTATACATGCAGTTATTGTAATTTGTGCTTTAACGACTTATCAAATTGCAGGAAACATGAACGAACTCACACAGGAGGGAAGCCGTATACATGCAAGCATTGTAAAAAGTCCTTTAGCGAGTCATCCAACTGCAAGCAACATGAACGGATTCACACAGGAGAAAAGCCGTATGCATGCAAGCATTGTAAAAAGTCCTTTAGCAGGTTATCAGAGTGCAAGCAACATGAGCGAACTCACACAGGAGAGAAGCCGTATACATGCAAGCATTGTAAAAAGTCCTTTAGCAGGTTATCAGATTGCAAGCAACATGAACGAACTCACACAGGAGAGAAGCCGTATACATGCAAGCATTGTAAAAAGTCCTTTAGCGGCTTATCAGACTGCAAGTGACATGAGCGAACTCACACAGGAGAGAAGCCGCATACATGCAAGCATTGTCAAAAGTCCTTTAGCAGGTTATCAGATTGCAAGCAACATGAACGAACTCACACAGGAGAGAAGCCGTATACATGCAAGCATTGTAAAAAATCCTTCAGTCAGTCGTCAAACTGCAGGCGACATGAGTGAACTCACACAGGAGAGAAGCCGTATACATGCAAGCATTGTAAAAAGTGCTTTACGCAGTCATCAACTTGCAAGCAACACGAACGAACTCAAACAGGAGAGACGCCATATACATGCAAGCATTGTAAAAAGTCCTTTAGACTCTCATCAGGTTCCAAGCGACATGATCGAACTCACACAGGAGAGAAGCCGTATACATGCAAGCATTGTAAAAAGCCCTTCAGTCAGTCGTCAAACTGCAGGCGACATGAAGAGAGACATGCAAGAGCCAGCTCGTCAAAACAGAAGCAACATGACCATTGCTCTAAATCAAGAAGAGACCTTCATGAGCCAGCTGTAACTCTCGGTGGCAAGAAATCTTGTATGCTGCCCTCTTTGACCGACGAAAATTCAAGCCAAGTTGAAAGCCTGACCTGTTGGATTTGTCTGAAGGAATTTAGTAGCGAGGTATTTGTCATCCAACATTACGACGAACATATGAGATTGAAGTGACGCTTGAAAGTAACCATCATTTTAAGGTGTAAATATCCCTCTTTTTTTCCACTAGTCATCTTTAGCGTTAAAATTTTTTATAAATCGTTTCGTTAATTAACCAAGAATATCGCAACGTTCCACGTCAACGACAATCGTCTTTAATTGATACAAGAAAATCATACCAGATTGAAACCTTGCACCGATCTTAGAGCACGCAGTGGCAAAAATCACGTGATATAATCTGTCAATAATTCTTGCAATATTGAACTTAACAAGTTTGGTACAATGAAAGTAATTCAGGCCTGAAAGGGTGTTGTCGTGGAACTTATTGGCCCACATGGGGTTTTTGTTTATGTTTTGTTTGTACAGAGTTCAAATGACATTTATGATTGACATTTGATCACGAGTATTTTTATATAATATCGCATGTGCTTTTATAATTAAGTCAGTTGTGAATACGAGTCATCGAATAAACAAGTTTCAATAATCAAATGGACTGCGAGAATTCTTATTCGATAAGTGTTGATTAGTTTTAAAATAATTGTAATACCCTTATTGTTAGGAATAATAATTCTTACAACTTAATTTTTATATATTTATGTTTCAAGAACAACTGAATGAGCTTAGAAGGCCATTATAAGCAGTTATCTGCAAGTCAGATGGTTGGCTTTCGGCCAGTGAAAACTAAGAGAAAAAATGTATCAAATGATAACGACCGTTATCATTTAATGAATTTTTTTCGTCCTTTTCATTGGCTGAGAGACCATATGACTAAGATCGTTTGCCTTTGTTGACCCACCTTCGATATTTTTAACTATAAACCCCTGTAGACCATGCTGAATTACGTGCGCTAATTTTTCAAAATCAGGGTAGTTTTCCACACGCTTTATCTCTGAAACGAAGTCGGTGACCCCCAATTTGTTTTGCATTTCTGACACAAGTAACTCATTATCTGACTGCGGTAACAATTTTAAAAAAATTTATCCACTGGATCATTTTCGCGCGAACGTCCTTAGTTGGAGCAAAATGGTCTCAAAATACGTTTCGCCAATGGTCAGAAATGTTGAATCTTCATGTTTCGAAGGAATGTTTTTTGCAGAAAAAATGGTATCTGAGGGTATAAGACCTGTATATTCCAGGCAGTAACACATTATGGTAGCCTGGTCCCATTTTGAGGTTCAATTTTTCGACGCCTTAAGACACGGCCAGACAATCGCAACATTGTTGGGTAAGACATGTTGCACGCATTTGGCCATCCTGTTGCGACATGTCGGTGTTGTTTGCTCAAGTTTGAAAATGGTCAAATTTGAGCCAACAACACCCAACATGTCGCAATACATCACAACAGGGTGGCTAAACATGAGCAACATGTTGTGCTCAACAATATTGAGATATGCTGCGTTCACATGTTGCTATCAATTGGCCCGATCTTTTCAGTGTAGGTCTTAATTATGGGATACCTTATTAAATAAAACTGCAATGTGCCGGCTGTCTTAAAAGCCCAAATGCTGGAAACCAAGGTCAGGAATCCTAAAACCTGGAATTACTTTTTTCTATTATTGCAAATGAATATGGGTTTATTTTGAAATTGTCGGATCCAAATGTAAAAGATTGTATCAATACAAAAAGATTACATCACAGTCAGTGAGGACCTTTGCTTTAAGTGTTAGACTAATAGTACAACCTTTGTCTTTTTCGCATTCAATTTGCATGTTAAAAGGCGATCACATGAACAGTTTGCCGTGCTTTGAGCCAGCCAATTATAACACTCTCTCCTCAGGGCAATTAGTTTAATATCAGCCAAGACACACAGTTCCTTCAAAGAAATGACTGCAAAATTTTTATTGCAAGTCTCATAAACAACTGATTTATTTTCACTTAAGTTTTGTAACATGAAAAAAAACTAACACTTGTTTAATTTTCTAAACATATTTTTCTCGAGGTCATTTTAGATTGTGTACATGTATATTCTTAACGACATATAACAATCACAGTCTATACCTATATAAGTTTCTCATGAATAAGTTCTTGCCCAAGAAAATCATTTTTCGCACCTTAATAAACTTAAGCTACGTTGAAATTTAAATATTACTGCCTCTTAGCACCTTATGTTAATTTTTTTTCTTTTTTTAAAGTTTAATTTTTTTTTTCTTTAAAAAATATGTATCACATGTTTTCCGCCAATTAACCGTCCAGGCCTAAACAAAAGAAGTCATTCCGTGTTTTAGGATTCCGGCATAGTTTCCAGCATTCCAGCATTTTGGATTTCCAGGTCTCTGACATTCTGGCTTATAAAACAACAAGCAATGTGCGACTATAGTAAGCACCCACCTCAAAAGATGATCGTTGGAAATTTCAGGACGAAGGGAGATTTTAAAAGCCAAATTAAGTTTCTAAAGGAAAGTGTGATGCAAGACTGAAATGTCCTTAATTTGGATAGTTAAATGGCAGTACTGCCTGGAGAGGGGAAAAGAGGGAGGTGGTCACAGATGGAATTGACTGATGCATAAATACTTGTCTGAGACCTGGATGATCCCATACTTTTGATTCTGTTTCTTAAAAGTCTTAATTTAAAAGGAAAAATTATGATGACATGGGAAATTATGCTGCCAATGAATAACCTGATCTTAAAATCTCGGAAGAAAAATTATCGATATTGTAGAAAGTCGAATTCAAGTTGACTGCATGTAGACTAAAGTCTCAGCTTCTACAAAACATTTAATTTGTGAAGTTTTAGTCAGCACGACGTCTTACCTCTGTAGGAAACCACTCCAAACTAGAAAACGACGAGATTAGCTTTCTCGAAAGAGTTGGGGTGGGGGGAGAATTTAGCGATGATGAAATGTGATCACGATCACGAAAAACTCATGTTTCGATCGTGAGTCCTCTGTTTTTTTTATCCCTTTATAAACTTCAAACAGTTTCTTCTTAGAAACTAAATACCTTGTTTATTAATTGCCACAACAGTTTCACCAGGAGCTAAGAAGGAAAAAATTCGTTTGCAGCATCCAGAAACAGATTTGAGAATTTTGATCAGTTTTGTATTTTTACAAAGTATTTAGTTTTTGTGCTTTAAACTTATATTCATGTGACAAGAGATCTTGCAACGTTCACTTTCCTGGCTAAAGAATATGCTTTGGAAATTTTCATTTCCTTGGATTTTAGTTGGTTAGAGTTGAGCCCGGGACAAATAACTCATGATACCATAAAAATTAATGGAAGACTTTAAACATGTAATGCGGGGTGTAGTGGATAAGGGGCTTCATTTCAGAGCGGGAGGTTGAAGGGTTGAGCCCTGGTGGGGAATGTCAAAACAAATTACACAAAAAAAAAAATCGGGGAGTCACCCGGAGTGCTAGGGGGCGCTAGGAAGAGGGATACGACAGGGGGAAGCTAGGAATAGTCAGCTCAGCTCAGGGGAGGGAAAGGAGCACACGGAGTGCTAGGGAGGGAGGCTAGAAAAAGGGTCATGACAGGGGGAAGCTACGAATAGTCAGGGGAAGGAAAGAAACACACGGAGTGTTATGGGATATGATACGGCTGGAATGGGAAAAAAAGAAAGAAAAAAAAGAAAGGGTAGTAATGATTGTAGGTAAGGGGTTGAGGTAGTGGAATAATTAGAGTGCAGGAAGGAAGGAAAGAAATAGCGGGGTGGGATGGATGGAGTTAGACAAGGAGAGAGCCAGAAAAAGATGGAGAGAGATAAGATGGAAAATAGAAAAGGAGATGTTAGGGGCAAGACGAAAAGAAGGAGGTTTTAAAACAAGAAAAATTCCTTTTTTTTGGAAAAATCAAAAATAAACATGGCCACTACCAGGCAACAAACGATACTACTATTTTAAGTACCTATTTATATCATCAATGATATAAAAAGGTATGATATAATCAATGGTATGATATAAAGGTATGACACAGTGTAATTAATGATATAATCAATGTATCATCAATGTGCACGACGTGGGAATCTCATCAAAAGCTTATAAAATTTGAAGCGGTAGCGGTCGTAGCTTACTTTGTCCTTTTTATAGTATTTTAGATTTTAATGTATTTTAAAGGTTTAACATTTATTTTCTCTGAGGACCCTCCTGAAAACCACCTTACGGTGATTGGAGGCTTCCTCTTAAAATATTATGTATCATTATTATTATTAGTGCTTGCAATACCATTCCAGACTGGCGCAGCTGATCTCCATCAAGAAAGGAGAACATTATGCTAAAACAATCTCCTGGATAAGAGCAAGGACATCCTCCGCTTTACTAAGATCCGCACTAATCTGCCTAAGAGGTTCAAGAGCTAGAAGGAAAGCCTTTTGTGACTTTAAGAACATTGATATTGACGTTGAAACCCAGGAGGGAGCCATTATGTAAACACTGTTGAAATAGGCTTTAATAGTTTATTTCTTTTATTTACTTTTACCTTGTAATATACCGATATTGACGTTGAAACCCAGGAGGGAGCCATTATGTAAACACTGTTGAAATAGGTTTTAATAGTTTATTTCTTTTATTTACTTTTACCTTGTAATATACCGATATTGACCTTGAAACCCAGGAGGGAGCCATTATGTAAACACTGTTGAAATAGGTTTTAATAGTTTATTTCTTTTACTTACTTTTACCTTGTATATACCAATTTGTATGGAATATGTTAATTAATGTTATGATGATGATAGTAGTAGTAGTATTAGTTGTAGTAACCATGATATCATGATTAGATACGGAAACATGTTTTACAGGCTTAACAGACATCAAATTATGTAAATATTATAGCATTTTGTAAAGCTTAGCTCTAGTTTTTGTCACAATAAACACTCCTCTTTTTTTTTTAGATTTTAATTATTATTATTATTATTATTGTTGTTGTTATTATTATTATTATTATTATTATTATTATTATTACTATACTAGCTAGTCTACAATTCTTGTAATATTACAAATCCAGTGATATGAAGTCCGATCCGAGTAAGATGAAGTCCGATCCAGTGACATGAAGTCCGATCCAATGGCATGACGTATACCGTAAACTGCCGATTTTTAACCCCCTTCCCCCCCCCCCCGGCTTATTAGTCCCCCTCGGTTATACGCCACTCT
The DNA here is from genome assembly GCF_042242905.1 of Orbicella faveolata. Classification (NCBI taxonomy): domain Eukaryota; kingdom Metazoa; phylum Cnidaria; class Anthozoa; order Scleractinia; family Merulinidae; genus Orbicella; species Orbicella faveolata. The sequence continues at coordinate 1,491,491 of NW_028301554.1, forward strand.
TCTTGTAAACCAAAAAGTACCTCTGGCTATAAGCTCCCCACCCTGTATAAAAGTCCCCCTCTAGCTTTCCTTGTATTTGATTAGTTTTGTCATGATGTTTTAAAGTTTAATTACTAGTAAATGAAAAAGCTTTTTCGATCAACATGTAGAGCTATAGCTCGTTTCGAAACGGTATTTTCATTCCGGTTATAATCCCCCTCGGATATAAGCCCCTCCGTTTATAAGCCCGTCTAAAAACCCTTACGAAGTTGTACAAGCCCAGGGCTAATATAAGCGGCAGTTTACGGTATTGTTTTTAATAGTCCGGTCTCCAAATTTGCTATGGCTAAATTGTAGCTGTAAAGAAAAGCATAAAAGCAGCAAATTTCGCTGTAGTAGATGAGGTTCTTAGATCATAAAGCTACGAATTTCAGTTCAGTTTTAAAAATCTAATTAATGTTACAGTCTTGCGTCACCTATACCGACCGCTGGTAACTGTGGACGCGGGCTCTGGAAGCGAGCACGTGACTGTCGAAAGCTACATCGTAATAAACATCGGTCTTCAACGCTGACCTGGCATTGAACTGGTTGAACTAAATGACGAATGACTGCCAGTTGCTTCACAGGGCAAAGGTTTGAAAAACTTCTCTGAGATATAGTTTAATATCGAGATATTTTTACAGAATATCATGGCTTGAATAGCGAAAAACATCGGAAAAGCATTCATCCAATCAATATAATTAATTCACATAGAGTTCTTTGAGTTTACCGGTTACCGGGCGACTATTAGAGCGTACAAACATTACCCTGCTTGTGAGTAGTAGATACATGTAATCACAGCCTTGCACGCATTATTGGACACGTGAACAACGTGACAAACGCGACAACGTAGCCTGGTTCGGTTTTGAACACTCGGAATTAATACTGTCAAGCCTCACTTAACACGGCTAATGGGTTGATGTCGTCACTACAATAATAAAGAGAAGACCTTACCGGAACCGCACGTTTACACGTTACGTTGTTGTAGCCAGAAATTCGTCTCTCTTACCCTGGTGTTTGTCTGTACTTACGTCTTTTTTAATTTCCTTGGTTAGTGTATTTGAGCCTATTTGTTCGTGTGATTCATCCACGTTACGATCTATAGAGCTCCATGCGCGAGTGGCGTTGTCACGTTAGATAACTGTCACGTTACCGTTGCGTTACATAATGTAACGTTGCGATAAAGGAACAAAGCCCGTTTTAAGAGTCAAATATATGCGGGAACAGCTCAACAAAACGGACTTCCCTTGCATTCGCGATGTTCTTTGTGATGTTTGCTTCTTTTCACTGTGGATATTAGGTCATTTCGATCGATGTTCTTTTTCGCACTTTCTCATCTCTACCCTCTTGTTTGAGTCATGCTAAGCCCTTAACCAGATCACTATGTTGTGCCCTAGGACAAGACACATAACCCTCGACGGGTAGTAGCAAATTAAACGATCTGGATATTCTCGCGATAAAATAGTATCGTGGCCAGTGGGGGAGGGGGCGGGTTTGGGGCGGGGGTAGGAATTCTTCTAGTGGCTTCGTGCTTCGGCAAACGGAGATAGAACCTGTATGGACCACAACAATTTCCCAGTCTCCTTTATACCACAGACGACAGGGTAAGGAAAACCATTGCCAATACGAGCCGTGTCCCATCAGGGCGGCGCTTATCTCCGGTTTTAATGGCATAAAGCGACTAGGAGTATTCTTAACCCCCCCCCCCCCCCACCCCTCTCGATGGTTTCGCTAGTACCCATTTATACACCTGTACCTGGGTGAAGACTAGCCTCCTACCCCTCGTCACGCAATCCTCCTAGAGACGAGCCCAAATAGCGTCTGCGTATGAGACTAGGGTGGAGAGAGGCACTGTGAGAGTGAAGTGTCTTGCCCAAGAACACAACACAATGTCCCCGGCCAGGGCTCGAACCCGGACCGCTTGAAATCTAACAATCTATATTTTAACTTCCAGGAGATGAGCGACAAAAAGGCATTCTTTTCCCTTCTTCCGAGAAGACCGCCTGTAACTACAGATCAAGCAGTTACCATGGCAACTCAACTGTTCAACCTTCACATTGAAGACGCTACTTCTGTCAAAGAACTATACAGTTATGACGACAGGAACTTTTTCATGCGAGGATCTTTGATGAGAGAAGAAGAGGAAGTGGAAGTTTCTGGATGTAAAGAGTACATTCTCAAAATATTAAACCACGTGGATTCAAGCCATGAATGTTTAACAGAGGTACAATGTAACACCATGTTATTTCTTCAATCACGTGGTTATCACTGCCCCGTCCCAGTCCCTTCCATCCGCAATACGTATTTTGTGAAATGCAAAATCCCTAGAAGCATCCAACCTAGAAGTGTTGCCTTGGAAACGGATGGTGTTACCTTGGAAACTGAAAGTGCTGCCTTAAAAAATGGCAATGTGTTAGCGGATACCAACGTGAGCTTCGAAAGTGCAGGAATTCTGGGAAGCGGGATCGAGGTTTATGATGGAAAAGAGTATTCTGAAAAAAAGTTCTTTGTGTGTGATGTGCGTCTACTGACGTTTGTACCGGGGAAAGTATTAAATGAAATACCGCTGAACACTGAACTGCTGTTTAATGCCGGGATGGCCGTTGGGAGGTTGGATCGAGATTTAGAGGTAAGTGATAATACTGCAGGCGACACTGTAAGCTCGATTGCCAGCCGCTGTTCGGGAAAGGGGCCCGCGCTCCTAACCTGAAGTCCACGTTTCGGCAACCTGAGCGGAAGTCATCTGCAGAGTCAAGTGAATAGTGTTTGTCAGTCGATAGTGTTAGAAAGATGACTTCTCAAAAGCTCAGTTCCCAACAACAGTTCTTTTCAGAACTACCCTCACCCGGACGATCACACAAGACGAACTACTGATACTCCTGGGTTCATGATCAAACCATTCACAATTTAATCAATTTATTCTTCGACTTTGTTTGACAGGATTTTCCATGCCCGAAACTTGATCGACCAGGATTTGCGTGGGGCCTGTCAAATGTTGTGACCACAGTTGGTCAGCTCCTTGAAGCTGCGGTCACTGATCAAAATCGCTCCAAACTTGTTCGAGAGGTTTGTGAATCTTTCAAGAAAGAAGTGGCACCAAAACTTCATCTCTTGCCCAAACAGACCATCCACGCTGATGTAAATCACAACAACATCATAGTCACGCCAGATAGCAGTTTTGGTTTCATAGACTTTGGAGATATTAACTACAGTTGCCGCATCTTTGAACTGGCAATTTCCCTTATGTACATCCTGAATATTGCTGATGACTTGAACTGCGGGAATACCCGCATGGCAGGACATTTCTTCGCGGGATATTACTCGGTTAACCCGCTGACTGAGGAAGAACTTGAACTACTCTACGTGCTTGTAGCCGCAAGGTTTTGTCAGTCGCTAGTAATTGGAGCTTACTCCAACAGATATCTTGACCCTGACAACGAATATCTGTTGGAATCAGCCAGAAACGGTTGGAAAAATTTGGAAGCATTTTGGAAATTACCTAAAGAAGAGGTGTTGAAAACATGGCGCGAAATTAGCGAACATATTAAAATCTAGCTAAAATTGGATACCGCAAAGTTTTGATTGTAGCGACTGCAAATTCTTTCCTCACTCAACCCTCGAAAAAAGCTAAAAATGTATGGTTGATAGTTAAAAGTTGCCAAAAGTAGCGATACTGCAAAGATATCGACCATTCGAAAGCAACAGGCGTGATCTCACATTTAACATGCTTTAAAAACTGAACTCATTCTTGCTTTAGGTAACTGTTACTTCAAGGCAATATGCTACTCAGTTCGGTGTAAAAAAGTTCTTCCCAACAAAACATCTGATTCCTTTCTTCACCATATATAATGTAAGAAAACTCGCTTGCGGCTCGTGTTTTTACTACATTTCTGCCTTGCTGTGAATATTTTTTGTCGTGTTTAATTATGAGGGAATAACTCATTGTCTAAGCTTTTTTATTTTTTAACTCCTCTAAGTTTTCTAAATAGTCTAAACGTTGTCCCTCCAGAGTGAATATTAAGGGAGCTTAAAACAATAGGAAATCAAAAAGAGATACTCCTATGGTATCGACCATTGGAAAGTAACAGACATCATTTAAGTTGGTATAAAAAAATGAACTTATATTTGCTTTAGATAACTCTTACTTCTAAAGCAATATGAATCTCTTTTCTGTGATAAAGTTCTTTTGAACAAAATATACTATTCTTTTCTTCTCCACATATAACCTAAGAAAACTCACTTGTGGCTCGTGTTTTTACTTAATTTCTACCTTGTTGTGGATATTTTCTGTCGTGTTTAATCATGAAAGAATAACTCATTGTCATAGCTTTTTTAATTGTGAATTCATCCAAGTTATGAAGATAAAAAAATCTCTCGACAAATTTATTTCTGCTTGTTTTTGGTATGTGATAAATTAAGGGATGATTCTTCATTTTTACCTTTTTACCTCGTTAAAGAGTATGAAACGTTCACAAAGGCACGAATCTTACGTTTCCTCGAGTGTGTAAAGAGAAGGTGAGCCTGGTAGGCGAAGCTTCTTAGGCCATACGAGTAGCCGAATTTTGTTGCTGAAATCCTCCGCGCGTGGAACTTAGTTGCCGATTGCAGGCTATTGCACGCTAGGAAACGAAAGAGACTGCTCGCAGTCTACGTAGCCTTTTGAGGGAGTAAAATGTCACAGTATGATCCGTACTTAGAATCGGCAAACACTAGGGGCCATGTTGCTGCCTTCGTGAAGCGGGGACAAGCCTCTTCTTGTGTAGGTGTGCGCATGTTGTGGGGACAATACACAAACTAGTGCAGAGGAAGCGGATTTGATTTATTTCTATGTTGTAGCGGGGACACTTTGCGAGAGCAGAACACATACGATGCGACATTGAAAATTGAGGTCATTTTGTCCCTGCTCCGTGGCACAGGAATTCAGACTAGTTGAGTTTCATGCAGCTTGTTGCAGGGACGAAATTTTGTCGCCCTGCGCAAAACTAGGATTTGCAACTCGCAAAAGCTGGTATGTCACAGAAGAAAAACTGTACCTGCTTCATGTCCTTACAACATGCCCCCTTGGTGTTTGCGGTACGTTATAATTATCAGTAGAGTAACAAGACATATCAACCAAAATATCATGCAAATTAAAGAACTGGCGTTTTGACAACTTTTTTACATTTGTATTTGTTCGAACCAATATTAGACTTAGTCGTGTCACTTCGTTACCTCGGTCATGTCAGCTCGTAACCATGATAACCGAAGGGTAATTCAAATTTTGTACAGGTCAAAGCGACAACTTTTACAACTTCGTTTCCAGGGCTTTCCTGTGGCATTTGGGGGAAGCCTGGAAACAAGATTAATCGATTATGGTCTAGTTAACAAATTGACGACAGTTTTTCATTCGTTTGTCCTGTTATTGATCATGAATTTCGTCATAGCATTTTCAAAGTAGCTGTGGATCCGCACACTTCTTTGACAATGTTATGACGAAATTCATTGTCAATAACAGGACAGACGCATGAAAAACTGACGTCAATTTGTTTTTTACGATAACAAATTGTCAAATTGTCCACTCTCGCTCGTTGAGGCATCGCATAAATTATAAATTCATGTGTCTGTCCGCATACTGACAATGAAATTAGCCAATGAGCGCGCGAGAATTTCTGCAGTTATTGTGAAATTGTAGATACTAGATTTCTTGCAGAATTGAATTTACAAGTACTGAATCTTATCTTATCGGATCTGAGGCCATTCATCAGAGTTGTCTTGCATAACGAAAACGTTTTGTCGGAAAAACCAGCCAACTGTAATTAATTAAAGCCAGAACTACCAGCTGGAAATCCGTTCTCAGTAATATAAATTCTTTTGACGGGCTTCATTCTTTGAAACATGAACCGTTGAAATATACGGCGAATTAAACTCCCTAATAAACTAAATGTTTTCAATCGCTAATCGAAGCAGCACGCCTGTGATTTAAGTGAAACTTGAATGTTGAGGGAAAAGCTCGTTGGAACATTAAATGAGTTCTTTTGAGGGAGAACGAAAGCGTAATCTTTATTTCTACACTTTTTCCATGCTTCTGTTGATTCTTCCACTTTCGGCTTTGGTTCCATTCGATCTCTTGAACAGTAACGTTGCATTCATACAAATTGTCTCAGACATGCTTCTTTCATTCATCCGTTTAGCGGATTTCAAGTTCGTGCTCGTCGCTATAAAGTCGTCATTAGGCACAAGGAATGAAATGTGGTTTTCTCTTTCAGCTGTGTGGGTAAAAGCCAACTGAACATATGACTGAAAACAGGTGCAAGATTTAAGGCAGGGTGGGGTAGGCAATATCGATTTTTATCCCCATCTAAAGCCAGGGGCAACGACCCTCCACATCACCCCTCCCTACTCATTGAAGCAGTTTTTCAATGTGAACGCACGTCGTGGAATTTTGATGGCATTATATTATAAAATGACAAAAATGTTGAGGTTAAGGCAGAATTCAGTTTGTTTTGTCTTTATCTTAACCCATGAAACATGAAATATTGATTTAAACCCCAAAACACATAATTTTACAAGTTCCTAGAGTTTACTCTACAATTGGGACAAACACAGCATGATCTCATATGTTGACAACTGTAGATAGCAGGTTTTGCGTGCGATTAGACCAAACAGAGCAGAAACATCAATATATTAAGTTACAGCAAAATTTCACTCTAATGGTCACGAAATGCAAAACACACGACTCCGAAAACATTTAAAAACAAACAAAAGCTTGCTAGAAAACCATGGTCTATTCGTCTTCTTGAACAACAACTGCATGTGTTTCTTAAATCGTACTTTAAGAAATGATCAAAGTGATATTTAAATAATACATTTTAAAAAGGGAAAACGAGAAAAGCTCTTACGCACGCAAAACATGGGCAACAACTCAGTTTCGCTTAATTACTGGTAGATACCAGGTAAATACGGAAAACCGCAGAATTTAACATGTCTAACGTGCCCGTTCACGAGTTCAAAAAATCGTGATGCTATTTTCTTATTTGGTATTAAGCCAACACGCTATAAAATCGAAGCCCTAATGAAATTTACAATGCTATGTAATATCAATATTTTTTCAAACTCCAAGGTCCATTAGCACTTTGTATCTTTATCTAATTTTTGTCTTATCGATAAAACTATTTACTCAGGGCTCCGAAGACAATAGAACGTTAATGTCTATCTCTAAACAGGACAGTCTGGAGGGGAACAAATATTCCTACTTCATAGTTTCCCTGCAGTACGGAAGCTGCACAGAGTCAATGTTCAGCCTGTTTAGCTTCTAGGTTTGTTGAAAGGTTTACATGTTGTATTAAGGTCATTTGTGATGTTTTAAGCGCTTTTCTTGTAGAAAACCCAAAAACCAATCAAAATATAGCTGTGGTGATACTTTTACTTATGTCGAGCCATGTCGCTACTGTATGGTCTGGGATCGCTTTCGTTGTCCGTGGTTCGTCGCCAAATTCTTGTCCGTAAAACCGTCTCGAATGTGAGTAATGTTGGCGCCCTTCTCAATCAGAAAGCGCGCGCAATCGAATTCTCCCTCACAAACCGCAGCGTCCAAAGGGGACGAGCCATCTCTGTCGCTCACATCAAGTTGCGCTCCTTTTGTTACAAGATACTGAAGGCTTTCAAAGCTACCCGCACTCGCAGCGCGATGTAAAGGGTAAAATCCATCCAAACTAGGTTCGTTGATATCCACATTTGAACCTTCCACTACAGATTTTAACGTGTCCACATCATTATGGGCTGCAGCCCACTGAAGTAGAATCTGTGGATCGAGTGATAAACTTCTTTTTCGTCTTTGCGCGAGTTTCTCGTTCGCACTCGGTGCTAAGGAATTTTCACTTCTCTTCGCTGATCTGTCCTCGCTTATTTTTCGCGAGATGTTTTTCGAAGTCGATAGCTTCAACACAGTTTTACACATGGAGGAGGACATTTCGTCTTTTCAAGAGCGTACGAGACCCCAGTCAAGTAGACTGAATTCTTTCCCTCTGATGCAACGCAGGAGAATCTATTTTTGACCGTTTTGTTTTTTTTCCTCTGGCTAGCAAATGATAATTGCTTTTCTTCTAAAGTTTCACTTCTTGCGGACAGACTTGCCTTGATTAAAATTACTCCTGTTGTTTTTCGATGGCTTCGGATCTAGACTCTTCTAATCTTCGTCCAGCCTGAAGTCGCTAGTTCAAAAACCTTCAAGTAAACAATTTTTTGTGATGACATATGAAACATTTTCTTAGCACGCCCCAAAGTATGTTGTGAGATAACGGTTGTTTTCTTTCCATATCTTTCATTATAATTGTCGCGGTATACGTATAACGTGAAAATTCCTGCCGCGAAAGGTCACAGAAGTTTCTGATGCGTGTAAAAAGAAAAGCACTCCTCTCTCAAGCGTAATTTATCTCCTGTTTTAACAAGAGACAATTTAACACTCTCTCACCTTTTTTTGATGCATCTATCTATGTTATGCCCTCAGGCTGAGGGAATCTAGCAATATGGATATCTAGGTTTGGATATATCTGAAGTTACAGAGAATTTTTATTTATCAAAATACTCATGGTCCGAAAAATAGATCCACAAGTGTGATACAGTTACAATTTCCTGGAATATTTTTTGAACAAAATATAACATAAAATAACATAAAATAGGTTATGGCCGTTGCGGTATGGTTAGAAAATTCCTGCTGCGAAAGGTCACAGAAGTATCTGATCAGGGCAAAAAAAAAAATGGACTTTTCTTTCAAGCGAAATTTATCTCCTGTTACAACAAAAGACAATTTAGCACTCTTTCACCTTTATTTTATGCATCTTTCAATGTTAAGCCCTTAGTATTTCTAGCTACAGATATCTGACTTTACTATACTCGTTCGTATCTGTCTTTACAGATAATTTTTTTTATCAAAATTCTCAAGGTCCGAAAATGGATCTCCCACCTTGTTTAATTACCAAGTATGATACAATTACAATTTCCTGGAACGTTTTTCGAATGAAATATAATAACATCTTGAATTACAAGTTTCGAGTAAGGCAAAGCCAAAAAATAACCTCAAAAAAAAAGTGCTGGTGTTTCATTTATGATTAGTTTAGGTTAAAACATGTTCGTTGTTTTTAAAAACACAACTGTTCATCTTCAAACGTGCAGTTTATATCTTCACGGTTCCCAGAAGGCAGCCATAATCAGTCAATTTTATTTGAGTCAATATCTGCAATCTTATGTTTCTGAACGTTTGCCAGGGGCAGTGGGCAAATTACTCGCTAGCTCCAGTCGTCTCTATAGATGGCAAAGATGGCAAAGATAAAAGACGATGGGAGATCCTGGGGCAATGAAAGAGGAAGGCAAAATAGGAGTTTGCCCACACCCTCTTCTCCCCCCCCCCCCCCCCCCCCAAATTTTTCATTTGCTTGCACTTGACTTGCGGTGGCATTTTCACTTGGTTCATGTGTGTACAAAGCAGACTGAAATACAACTGGAAGTGAAAGCATCGAATGCGAGGCCTATCCATTAAATGCGCATGCGCATCTTACCATGGCGTCTTTCTGCTTGCACATGTGCCTCCGTCACTCGAGTAAACCACGCTCAAAAATGGCGTTGGTGTTTAAATGCAGTAAATCTATCGCTCTGTTTTTAATCTGCCTTTTTTTTTTTTTTTGTAATTTTTTCAAGACCTTTTTGGGAATAGCCAAACGACAAACACGGAACGAGTTTACAGGAACAAATGTTCCGACTGTCAGACTTCCTTCATCGGTGAGATTGAACGTAAACAAACGACAAGAAACCGTGTTATGACAACCATTACATTGCTCATAGACCATACAGAATTGACTGGGACTCTGCTCAATGTTTAACCAACAGTACAAACTATTTTCAATGAATGACTCTGGAAAGCTCAAACACCAACTTAAAACCAACGCCTCTCAACAGATGTCAACAATTACCTGCTCCCTTTTCAAACGACATATTTAAGACATAAACAAAACCAAAGAACAGACCTCGAACAGATAGAGTTAATACCTGGCCAGTGAATGTTGCACAAACTTTACACGAGTCTTACAGTCAATACCATTTTAGCTAAACTCGGCTGATCAGTCATTATCGATGGAAATGAAAATGACTTTGAAGGCTGTCGAAACGTCAGTCGCCAACAAGTTTCTTTTCAGAACTTCCGTCACCCAGATGATCATATATACTAGACGAATTGCTTAAGCTTCTGGTTTCAAACCATTTACTAGAACATTACAATCATAATTGTTTGCACTTTTATTATCTTGACTGTAATTTCTGAATACGATATGATCATAATGGAAAATGAATTGCTCTTAGAGCCAGACACCCCTTTGGCGTCGCTTCCTACACAATTACTCATCTATTGTCCTTGAATGGAGTAAATCGGAGCCATTATATAGCCAGTTATATTTTTCAAAGTGATTTGCCCTTGTCCTGACAGGACATACAGTCATATCATACAAAGTTTATATGTGATCTTAAAAATGTCGTTTCATACCAAAGGGAAGAGTCTTCTTCTTAAAAAGGTGGTCTGATTTAACTTTTCATTCATTCGGCTGATTCATGATTTACAAAGTTGATAAATGAAGACAGGATTTTTGATAGACATCAAACTGTTACGCTTAGTAATCAACGACATATGCAAAAGATCTAGAGAATGTTTCGAACTGAAAAATACTCCCACGGTTCGGAAATTGGAAAATGCCAATAAAAGTTGCCTAATTGTCCCTCTGTGATTTTTATTCCTTCAAAACTCAAAACAACAAGCAGCAGTCCTAGGCCACCACGAAGTACGAGACGCGCGTGATAGTAACGTGCGTGCGTCGCGTCACTCGCGTGGCTCGAGCGCAAGCCCACACAACAAGTCAAGGTTACATTTCGATTACTCATTGGTAAAAAAAGGTGCAATATTGAATAAGATATATCACTATTACAAATGGGACGACCAGCTAAAAGTAGCCATCAGAAATGATAGGAAACCTCTTGCAATACGCTTACCAAGGCTACCTAATATTTGGAAAACATTAAAATTTAGACCCATGACTATGGACCGGACTACAGATCATTGGACTTTAGATGTGACTTTTGAAGGACAGTTTTTCCTGATTCGTTTGTTATAATAATTACATATATATCGTTGGATGGTAATCGTCAGATTTAATTTCGGATTTTTGTATTATAATAATTGTAATAATTACATAAATAGCACGCACGAAAGATCAGATTTATATCCATAGCTGCTACATACACTATCAGAAGACCGTAGCAAAGTTCTAGATAGATACGATCAAATTTTTTATAAGATATTTGCACCGGTTTTTGTCCTGAAACTACAACAAATTATACTAATTATAATAATGGGCCTAATTCTAGTATACCAAATAAGACATTATGCTTTTTCAATAGAATATGATTCTAATATTTTCAATTCTTTAGGAGGAATCTTCTTTACAAGGAGTATTGAATAAACAGGTGAGATAAATCTTATCATATTAAGCTGATCATTATGCGCTAAGGAAGTTATGTTCATTTAACTAATGTCAACATATTGTTGTGTGGTCTCCAATTCAACATAGCTTGTTTTGAATGTAAACATAATGAAATTTCAGGGTACGGAAGAAGTTTTTTTGAGGAAGGAATGTGAGAAGTTCCTGGAACCCGAATTCAAGTCATTATGACAACAGAAATTGCTTTCGTTCAACCGACCACATGAGTTTAACTGAAGGTAGTGATTCTGTCATGCGATTCCGTCAGTAAAGAATCGGTTAACTTTATATGAACTTTATATGAACTGACATCTGAGAAGAATTTGAGCTGAGTCAACAATTGTGTAACATCGCCGTCAGGGGAAGGTAAAGACAGTGTGAAAAGTTCTGCAAGAGTCATCATTCAAATCTAGGCTAAATAGCTTCATTAACATACGACTCTATCATTAAATCATGTTAGTCTTTGCCAAAGCTTGCCTCGGGCTAAAAAAAAAATTCGCGAACGCATTATCCGTAAACTAATGAATTCAAAAAGATAAGAATGTTTCAAGGCAAGTTTAAGTTATTATATCAATCTGGAATGCATCCACTAGACGTCCTAAAACCTGAGACGAATTAAATTCTCTAATCGTTTGTGAAAACAAGCGCTATATTTCGTTTGGAAGGCAAAACACTTCGGTCGAGGGGCGAGAATTTTCGATGACCTCTCACTACCACAGGAATTTTCAAATTAGTCCATCCAGCCTAAGCCAAAGATAGCGAAAGAAAAAAGCAATTAGTTGGATAAATACTACAATGACGTCTTTAAATAGTGATTTATCAAAGGAAAGCACAAGAATTTATTCATATATAGGCCTTGACGCAGTATCAGGGAAAATTTGTAGAAAACACGCAATATGGAACCGCCTAGGCCGACGAGTAGCGAAATAAACACAGACGAAAATTTAATCAAAACAAGTTTGTCTACAGGAAATGAAACTTTAGAAGGCAAAACATTATCTACGTCATCAGGCGAGGGCAAAAATGACCTGGTGATACCAGAAATTTACGTGCAACCCGTACAAAATTGGGGGCCAACAGTTGAGCTCAAAAACGCAAACGTTCTTGACCATCTTGGAGTAGACATGTGCGCAGCTATGAAAACAGCAGTTAAGCTTTCTACCAATAGCAACAAGTTGAGGAGGATAAGTGAAGATAAAACAGCACTTGCGCTGAAGGACAAGGATAAATTGAGTCCAGATGAGAGAATGACACGGAGGAGAAAACAAAGTTTATCTCTTGATCCGCAGATTCTACTGCAATGGGCAGCGACACACAATGACGTCGATACGTTAAAAACCGTACTGGAGAGTACAAATGTGGATATCAACGAGCCCGGCGTTGACGGTTTCTACGCTTTGCATCGTGCGGCAAGTACGGGAAGCTTTGAATGCCTCCAGTATCTTGTGACGAAAGGCGCGCAGCTGGAAGTACGAGACAAAGATGGATCTTCGCCGTTGGACGCTGCGGTTTACGAGGGCGAGTTTGACTGCGCGCGCTTTCTGATCGAGAAAGGCGCGAGTATAACCCACATTCGAGACGGCTTTACAGACAGCAATTTGGTGCGGAAGATTCGTGGACGAAAACGAGTCATGACCATAGTATAGACAGAGAGTATGGAAGCGAAAATAGAGAGGAATATTTCGGTTGGTTCGCAGCTCTCTTTAGCAAAGCGGGAGAATTTTGCCATGTTGAACTTGGATGGTGTAAATCTGTGCTGCAGTTCACCCGCGTGGAATTAATCTTGTGGACATTGACAGGGTTAATCGCTAAGCTAAACAGATTTGGTTTTATTAAGGATGTCAATGTGGTTGATACTGTCCGCGATTGCATCTGTGATAAGCTCTGAATTACGCCCATCTAGTCGATAAAACGCCGGCAAATAATTAAGATAAGGACACAAAAGACGAATGGAAACAATATTGGTCATCTCTTCTGCACAAGTGGTCAACTACTTGATTTCAAGTTGTACATGTTCTGTAATGTTAAATAAAATGGTTTGATACGTTTTCAAATCGAGTTTCATAGTCTGTCAATGTTTTGGCGTAAAACGATCTTGCAAAACTTGCAAATGGAAAACAACTAAGTTGTAACTGAACAAGCTAGCGGAGATTTGATTTTAGATACCATGAAGTAAAGGCGTGATTTCATGGCTGGCAAACGTCTCTAAAATAGACAAATCCCGTACTTTCAAACCATAAGTTAGGACTTTGTTTTTTCATTTCATTTCGACGTTTCGTGATTTGAGATGCTTGTAGCACGGAATTTCAATTTCAATTTTTCACCTCAGACTTATCTTGTTGTCAGATAAAGCGAAGCCCTCGGGCTAGCATGATTGATTGCAAGTGTCAACATATGAAGTGTTTGTAACTAGTTCACGGCTGCTTCAAAAGCGATTATTCAATTAACTTGCACGCAAGATGTCTCGATAACCATAATAACACAAATTCTATGCCAGCTTCTGTCTTTGTGTTGTAGCACGTCTATATGCAGCTGTTTATAGAAAAGGTGTCGTACACGAAAGCGTAAATTGAAAGTCTTTGCGGTATTACAGGTAATGGTGGCTTCCGGTTGCTTGATTGAAGCTTTAGATGTTTTAGCGTGAAGGAAACAGCGCCAACACATGTAATCAAGCCAACACGTGTATTTCTTCCTGCTTGCTGAAACACCGTGAACCTCAGTTAAGACGGGGGTACACATGAATTTAAGTGAAATTTTAGGAAGTTTAAAGAGGGATTAAAAGGATAAAAAGGGGTTTGGAACACCACCAGACAGTTGATTGCCCCCAAAAGGGCACCTCGGGTTGGTGGGCAACTGTTTGGTGTACGTCTACCAATTTCTAACTTGAAATCCTAATTTTAAAGCAACATCAAATCTTCAAAATTTCCTATTTCCATAAATTTTACTAATCCTTTGAGAAAAACTATTTATCCCCAAATGTACCCAAAAATCACCAAAAAAGTTACAAAACAGCCCAAAACGTAGCTATGTGAAATGAGCAGAGAGATTTTTCACTCCTTGAAACGTGAACGAGATATTTGCAGTCAAACCCACAATACCCAGCAAAAATATGGCCTTCATGTTAGCCCCCGCCTTAAGCAACGCCAAATTATTACAATCCTTAATACCAATCGACATTCATGTGTACGCTTTTACGCTTTCATGGGACAATCTTTGTTGAAACCGCAGCCGTATAGTCCGCACTAAAGTGCAAGGAAACTACGGCAGTTTTAAATTCGTCTTACAACGACATTTTGAAATCGAAATTTATGAATTCTCTTAACGAAAGAACTGACACAGAACAACGGGTCTTCAGTTGTTATAGGAATAATGAAAGCTCTCTAAACATACGCTGAACATGTACAAAACAATTTTTCAGAAGCACAGCGTCAGCCCAAGAGGTGATAAATTTTTTTAGTCGTGACATCTGATGTGACACAGAGGGTGTATTGCCATTTAACAATTTTTTTCGTTTTTTTTTTTTTAATTATTATTATTTTTTAATGAGGTTAAAAAAGGGTAGAGCAAGAGATTTCAACCTCGGGGCATTTTTTCATAGTCCAATTATGGAAGAAAACTTCCCCTCTCAAGTTGCACAGTCGATTTATTGCTATTTAAGGCAATGTTAGGTATATTTTTGTTTTGCAATTAAGTTTTAAAAATAGGGTACAAAAAGGGATTTTAAACTCGTGATCCTGTTTGTCGTATTTCTAACTTTTTTATACTCTCTACCTTGTGACACAAAATTTTTGTGGGTTCTAATTTTTCTGATTTTTGCGATTTTTGCGGTTTTCTCCACGATTCGCTCAAAACGTTTCCAGCAAAAATATAGGTCTCGCAAAATTATACCTTCATAAAGTAACTCCACTGACAAAAATGTACATGAAAACCTCACATGTAGAATTTCGTTGATGTTAAAATCTTTCCCGCAAAATACAAAAAATTCGGCGATCCGCAAAATTAGACTTCCTGCCACACAGTAGTGGTTGCACTGTTATTAACAGAAATAGAAGTTGTAAGCAGAGATGACGAGAGAATAATTCAAGATAATGGTTAACAGTACAAGATTACAACCCGAAAAAAATCAATTAGTTGAAATTACGAGAAACACTGGCCGACAAAAACAAAAGAAATCAAAGTACTTAGCTTCGCGTGCCGTAGCTAGAGGAAACAGTTGATAATGGCCCACTTAATTTCAGTCTCAGGGAATTTCAAACGATTTCCAGATAATTTTCTTTAAAAAGATGTAATTGTTTGCACAAACTGAGCTCTATATTGGGTTCAGACAATACCGTTGACCAGTTTGTCGAAAAATGACTCTTACTGAAAAAAAAAATAAATAAATAAATAAAGGAATGTATACTTCCTTTGTTTTTCTTGGCCGCTATATCTATAAATGCCATTTTCACGTAGCTAACAGACTTCAAGCTATCAACACACACTCGCTAATAGGATATCCTTTTTAATGTTCTCGAACGCGTGTGTCAACTTATCGGATTACCAAAGTGATGGAATATTTTCAGTGTAAAATATTATCACTAGCATTTTAAAGAGTACCAATTATTTTCAGAAATTCTTCTTATTTCAAGCGGACATTTTCTCAATATATAAATTTCCCTGCAAACTGGTGGTGTTAGTAAACTAATACTGCTAGACTGATTCTGATCGCATGCAATCTAACGTTTGTCCGTATGTTACTTAAGTCCTCAGTTACCATTCCACTTCCCTGTAGTGTCGGAGGGCAATCTGCCCTAGGACGAGTGGATACTTGGCAAAAACTTTTGGGTGGGCAACTACGCTCGGGTCTATAGGAAACCCCTTAAATTTCTCAAACAAGTTCAAAGTTGGTACTAGATCTACCTGTTCCCCATAATACTACAATATCTGTTTATATTTTCTTACATTTCACAAAAATATTCTAGTCAGTATATAAATTAAAGTCAAAAATCTGATCGTGACGCGCTAGAATACTTGAGCATTCAATTCGCACGCAATACGTCACGTACAACACCTAGAATATTTAAGTCGATATTGGAAAAACAGGCCGGATTCTAACAGGATAATGCAGGTGCGTTTAGAGTCAGGATTAACCATTAGAGGATAAAAGATAAGAGAGTTAATCCTCCATATCAGCCTTATTCCCAAGGTAATCCCTCTCAAATTATTTTAAGATGTCAAACCCGGCTTTTCCGCGGATGACATTACCACGCGCGATGCGTGGAAGTTTTTGTGGAGGATAAAAATGCGTGTAAAGTAGCTTGGGCTGTGCACGTGAGAAAAATTTAAAAGAGATTATTTAATTAACGAGCACGTAATATGTCTCGATAACCATGGGAACACAAACCCTATGCCAGCTTCTGTCTTTGCATTGTAGCTAACACGTTTATATACAGCTGTTTATAGAAATAAGGTCTTATACGAAAGCGTAAATTGAAAGCTTAGGCGGTATTACAGGTAATGGAGGCTTACAGTTGCTTGACTGAAGCTTTAGATGTTTTAGCGTGAAGGAAACAGCGCCCAACACATGTAATCAAGCCAACACGTGTATTTCTTCCTGCTTGCTGAAACACCGTGAATCTCAATGAAGCAACGCCAAATTATTACAACCCTTAATACCAATCGACACTCTTGTGTACGCTCTCACGCTTTCATGGGGCAATCTTTGTCGAAACCGCAGCCGTATAGGCCGCACTAAAGTGCAAGGAAACTACGGCAGTTTTAAATTCGTCTTACAACGACATTTTGAAATCGAAATTTATGAATTCTCTTAACGAAAGAACTGACACAGAACAACGGGTCTTCAGTTGTTATAGAAATAATGAAAGCTCTCTAAACATACGCTAAACATGTACAAAACAATTTCTCACTGAGAAGCACAGCATCAGCCCAAGAGGTGATCAATTTTTTTAGTTAACATCTGATGTGACACCGAAGGTGTATCGCCATTTAAGAATTATTTTCGTTTTTTTTTTTTTTTTTTTAATTATTATTATTTTTTAATGAGGTTAAAAAAGGGTAGAACGAGAGATTTCAACCTCGGGGCATTTTTTTATTGTCCAATTACGGAAGAAAATTTCCCCTCTCAAGTGACAAAGTCGAAGCATTGCTATTTAAGGCAATGTTATCGTATATTGTTTTGCAATTAAGTTTTAAACATAAAGAAGAACAAGGGATTTTAAACTTCTGACTTCAGTTTATACTCAGTACCTTGTGACACGAAATTTTTGTGGGTTCTAATTTTTCTGATTTTTGCCATTTTTGCGGTTTTTTCCACGATTCGCTCAAAACATTTCCAGCCAAAATAAAGTGTTCGCAAAATTATACCCTCGAAAATTAACTCCACTAACAAAAATATACATAAAAACGTCACATGTAGAATTTTGTTGATGCCATTTTTAACACGTCTCTTGAAATAAAATCATGACATTGACCACGGTACACTACAGTTGTAGCTGCTAAAATCTTACAGAAAAAGATGGTGTGAAGATACTATCAGCCACACTGGGGCAAGACGTAGTTGTAAAAGAGCAGCAGTAATAGAGTGACCGACTACTGCGTAGTGTAATCAAAAAACGCCGTAGTCAAAACAGTTGATGCGCGTGCCGTAGAGGAAACAGTTGATAATGGGCCACTTAATTACAGTCTCAGTCAATTTCAAACGATTTTCAGATAATCTTCTTTAAAAATATTTAATTGTTTGCACAAATCGAGCTCCATATTGAGCTTGGTCAATGCCGTTGACAAGTTTGTCGAGAAATGACTCTTACTGAAAAAAAATTAAAGCAATCTATACTTCGTTTATTTTTCTTGGCCGCTATGTCTGTAAATGTCATTTTCACGCAGCTAACATTAAACCTATCGACACCACTCGCTAATAGGATATCATTTTTAATGTTCTCCGCGTCAGTGTCAACTTATCGGATTACCAAAGTGACAGAATATTTTCAGAGTAAAATATTATCACTAGCATTTTCAAGAGTACACAATTATTTTCAGCAATTCTTGTTATTTCAATCGGACATCTTCTCAATATATAACGTTAGACTGCTTCGCATGCAATCTAAGGTTTGTCCGCATGTTACGCAAGTCCTCAGTTACCATTCCACTTCCCTGTAGTCTCGGAGGGCAATCTACCCTAGGGCGAGTGGATACTTGGCAAATACTTTTGGGTGGGCAACTACGCTCGGATCTAGGAGATCCCTAAAATGTTTCAAACAAGTTCAAACTTGGTATCTACATGTCTCCATATTTTGGCACATTTTATTTCACCGCACCAGAGCAACAATATTCTAGCCAATATATATTTAACGTCAAAAATCTGATCGTGACGCGATGAGTATTTAATCCGCACGTAATACGTCATGTACATTTCCTAAAATATTTAACTCGGTATTGAAAAAAACAGGCCAGATTCTAATAAGATATTCCAAGTACGTTTAGAGCCAGGCTTAACCATTAGAGGATGAAAGATAAGAGAGTTAATCCTCCATATCAGCCTTATTCCCAAGATGATCCCTCTCAAATTATTTTAAGATGTAACACCCAGTTTTTCCGCGGATGACGTTACCACGCGCGATGCGTGGAGGTTTTTGTCGATGATAAAACTGCGTGTAACGCCGCTAGGGTTGTCCGCGTGAGTAAACTTTGCGTCACAGTAGACCCTCAAGGGATTTCCAAAACCGCGAAAGCGGTTTTTTTTGGACGTAACTGAACACCTCGGAATATATTTTGTTTAGGCGCAGTGATCCCGCGACCCGGGCGAGTTCGGGACCGAATGTTCGTCTTTTTGCGTAAAAGAAAACCGTAGATGAGATTTGCACTTTTCAAAGTAAATGTTTATTCTTTTTATATCTACTTACTAGCCTTTGCTGCATCTTACAATGGGACATCTGCTGATATTTCCAAGAGCAATATTTCAGTTATTTTCTAGTTTTAAAGTCGACTGACACCTGTGCATCGCGCATTAGTAAAGCAAATCAGTTCGATGCCCGAAATATAGTTTTAAAATTGGCCACCAACTCAAGGCTGACACCCTGCTTTCCAACAACATAAAAAGGGATTTTAGTATTTCTTCTCTCAGTTCTATTAAATGCGATCCAGCTGATCAAGTTAAGGAAAAGATAAAGCTCATCTCAACCAGCGCGAAGTAGCCTAGAAATGCTCCTACCTCCACTGGAAGAATGCTGTTTCATTGCCGGTAATTCCAAAATTTTATCACACAACGCCTTCTCAATTACCGGTACCAATTTACGCTCCCGGGTGCATACAGGCAACGTCAGAGTAAAGTGTCTTGGCAAAGAACACAGCATGTTTGTTTTGCTTGCTAGTTAAATATCAAATGACAGCTTTAAAACACCAGCAATGATGATTTTCCATTGAGGTCACGGTTCATTTGTTTCCAATAAAGAAAAGCTGCCACTTGAAATTAATTTCAAAACGAAGACAGCTAACGAACAGCGATGCAAATTTTGAGAAAAACAGCTGTTCTTTACCTATTTTCCTCGCTTTTCCAACACGTCAATTCGCTGGACAATGGGCTCGCAGTCACTCCACCAAGTAAGTAGAGCTAATATGGATAATCAGTTATTTTAGGAGTGTATGACTGCACAGTCGATGATTCGGTAGAAATTTTAGGGTATCTAATCTGTAAGCCTTAGCATTATACGACTCATTAACGTATAGTACCAAGATCGTTGTGACATCTACAGCAAATACTTTATTTTCCCGCGTGAAACTCACTGTTTATTGGCTTTCGTTCATATAACTTACATCAAGTCACTGGGTACGTAAAGATTGCTTTTCTAGTACCTGCCTGGCACCTGTCTAGGCAATTTAAACATTGAAAGAAAAACAAATTAGGTGTCTGTAGCAATTATCTTAATTGATCCACATCTTCGACAAATTTTCTACTTCAGTAATAAACTTCAAGGCTCTTAAATGTCTTTTTCATCAATGATTTCAGTCCTCGTATATTTTGTTTTTTACTCTCTTACCTAAAATGAAGGATCGAAATTGGTTCGGTCTAAACCGTCAAATAAGGATAAATTCAACCGTCCTAGCACTCTCATATCTATCATTTTAACATGTTCTATATTAATATATGTTCATATTTATTCTACAGTCGTTATAAAAGCACTCACTCTACTGCCGTTAAGTATTAGACGTTCATTCCTCTATATTCAATTTCCATTCCGTCATTAACCTCATTTTACTGAGTGTCCTAAACAAACCACACTTTGATTGGTTCTTTTTGAGCATGCGCATGTACGTTATCCTGGACTGTGGACTCTCTCTCCTCCCGCCTGGGTTCAGTCTCTATATAAGGCGAGAGAGGGATGGTTCAGGGACTGTACTTAAGAACACAACAAATTTCGCTCGCCTGTCTTCGATTTCGTCACCCGTAATGTTTTCGATTCGCTACAATCACAAAACTGATTTTCTGAGGAAACCCGCTCGGATATGACCGGATGTGGCAGCCTTTTAGATCAGGATGATGACCTCAGCTTGTTAAAAAACTGATTGCCAATTCGTTTGATGCCATTAATACAGACCTAAGTGATAACTAGCGTCGTTATTTATCCATAAAATTATACATGCTTGAAAGAACCAGAAACCGTCAGAAGCTACCTTAAAAAAAATTCATGGGTTGTTAACGGTGACGATCCAATGGTCTCCCTTAATGATTTACCTCCTCTTGACTGTTATGTCAATCAGTTTCTTTTCTTCTATTCTACTTTCCAGTGGGATGGATGTCGTGGGAGAGATTTCGTTGCGTCACAGACTGTGAAAATGATCCTCGAAACTGCATCAGGTAGAAGACAAAACAAAAATTTGCTGCTGGGCAAGTTATTCGACTTTCTGTACACGACACAGCATCTAACAGTCTTATTATTTTGACAGCGAGAGGCTGTACATGGAAATGGCTGATGCGATGGCATACGGCGGATACAGAGATGCTGGATATAAGTACGTCTGTATCGATGTAAGTGTTCGTTGTGTGACGTCATAAAATTCAAAATGGCGTCGTTACAAAATGGCGTCGTGCTCACACTTTCTAATATCAAAATACTTTTTACATGTTTTCCACATGTTTTAAAGTAAGAGTTAAACTGCAAAACTTTGTCCATTATTTCAACATGCAGAAAATTGTTTGAGGCGTGAAGGTTTACTTAAACATATTTTGTACTGTTTTTAATCAGTATCTGGATGAAATATTTTACAAATTAGGATTGCTGGTCAGCAATGAGCAGAACAAAAGACGGTCGCCTCCAGGCGGATCCCAAACGATTTCCAAGTGGAATAAAAAGGCTGGCAGATTACGTACGTATCACAAAGCAATTTTTGCTGTACATTTAGTTACCTTACTCCAAATAACTTCTGCAAATAGACAGCTAGCCTATGAGCTGGCTCCAACCTCGTCCCATGAGCCGCCATGTTGAAATTGTCGAGGAGACGACGGTTGGACGAGGTTGAGTTTAGGGAGCGCATGCGCGAGCTTCCGCACCCAAATTGCTTCTCATCGCGATATCGCTTCGCTCGCGGACATCGCTCATCGCCGCTCGCGCGTGACTCAAAGGCGTGCCTGCTCGCAGGCCGATAGAGCACAGACGGCTGAACACAAAGAAATGTGTATCATTAATATTTGCAGGTTCATTCCAAGGGGCTCAAACTTGGAATCTATGCAGGTAAATACATACCATTCTTGAAATATAATTAAGCCGGTCACTTCGTGATTAACTCTTTTAAAAGTCTTGTGCGAGTACGGGAGGCGACCGAGCGGTCCGGGTTCGAGGCCTGGCCGGGGACATCGTGTTGTGTTCTTGGACAAGACACTTTACTCCAACAGTGCCTCTCTCCACCCAGGTGTAAATGTGCCAGTGACTTTAGAGCCGCGGTGACCCTGCCATGAATTAGTATCCCATCCAGTTGGGAGTAGCAATATTCCCAGTCACTGATGGGCCACTAGACTCCAACCCAGCTTTTTTACTCGAGAAATGAGATGGGGCTGGTCTATTTAGTGATACTAAGAGAGGCTTTCACTAACGTTTCGCACGTTCATTTATGCATATTGCAGATTATGGAACCAAGACATGTGCAGGGTACCCAGGCAGTATCAAGCATATAAAGAAAGATGCACAGGTCTCTCAAAATTACCACAATGCTTATATTTTACGGGCTGCGTACATGACCTCGCAATTCACCTTGCCTGCTCTTATAATAATCTGCGAACATTTCCTATTAAAAAATGTTGCCATCTACTTTAACGTTACTATTTTTAACGATAACTAAATTTAGCGATGCCGTGAAAAATTGCTGAGCTATTTGCTAAATTTAAAATATTAAACTTCGCTTAGAACCTTACGTTAAGTCGAGATAGCGCCAAAATCAATCTAAAACACGAAGATTAAATTGCCAAATTTGACAGCCGATTAAACCTGCGGAAAATTAGATGGCTAAATTTAGTCAGTCTTTGCTTAATAACAATAGTAAGGTATTTGAACAATCATCCAAAAAATGGTAATCGTATAACTGAATTACCCATGTAATTCTTCGTCCCATATTACAGCCAGATTCTTCTATTTTCCAGACATTTGCAGATTGGGGAGTAGACTACCTAAAGTTGGACGGTTGCTATGCAAACCCACTAAAGATGGACAAAGGATATCCAAAATTTTCCCGAGCGCTGAACGAGACGGGTCACCCTATCATGTTCTCATGTAGCTGGCCCGCGTATCAAGTCTATATGAATATCACGGTGAGTATTAGGATATTTTACCAAGTCAGTCAAATACATACGTCCTGTCATTCTAACGTAAAGACTTCTGAACCATCGTGTGAATATTGCTTCTTTGCTTTGTTGCTTGTAAATAAGCCAATGTTTCTACTGTAAATGAGACCATTAGAGCAATAGGCCATCTTCGAGTTGCCTTTTGCCTCCGTGTCAAAACGGGTAGTCGTTGGAACCCGTTCATATAAAAATTTGTTTCGCCTACAGGGTCATACATTTGCAAGCAGATCCAACTCATTTTCATGTGAAAGGTTTTGAACGAGAACTCGTTTGAAACAGAGACAGAAGCGTAAGGTAACTTGGTAATGGACTTATTTAAAGACAATGGTTTTTGCAGCCTGTACCTTTCACCATTCCCCAGCCCGCTTAATCAAACCAGGCTACATAGTTCATCATTCAAATTTCTAGCTTCTCCACTTTAGCCAGACTACAAGAAAATTGCACAACATTGCAACTTATGGCGAAATTACGGTGATATTCAGGTAGGGAGACATTTTTTACGTTTTTGACACTTGTGCCTGGCATACACTATCAAAAGAGAATTTCCATCCTCTCTTGATACTGCGCTTCCCTACTGTTAACTACGCTGGGATAGACTAACCTAAAATGGGTTTAAACGCAGAGTTGAAAGGAACCCTGAAAGATGGCGAATTTAATAGGTTGCTTCTCCTCAACTTTTGCTATTCAAATCCTTGAATGTTTCCAACATTAAAAATGCTGGGAAAAAATATACTAAGCCGTGAGTGGCAAGTCTATATATAACTAATAGCGCTATGCTTCTGGAAATCGTATAGCTTCCTTAGGGGATAACAATCATTGAAGGACCCTTTGCTAGCCCAAGAGACAGCGATACCACTCTTCAGTTTGGAAATTCTACTTCCATTAAAGTCGTTTTACATTTCTTTTTTTTTTCCATTGAAGGATTCATTCCAAAGTGTTGTGAACATTTTCAACTGGTATGGTGACATGCAGGATGACTTAATACCAGCAGCAGGCAAAGGACACTGGAATGATCCTGATATGGTCAGTTGACTCTCGAGAGAGAGTATGCTCTGTTCCTTTATCTTTCCGACAAAAGCAAAGTTTATTAAGTTAATAATAATAATAATAATAATCGATATTTAAACAGGGTGACCCCTTCAGTCGCAGGACTGCTATCAACGGGGGCCCTGTATAACGTAAAATAAAAGAGCGTGAATAAAATAATATATATCTATAAAAAACTAACTACTTTAAAAGATACGCTGAAATGTTTACAAAATTAAAAAGCTTAAAAAGGTAATAGCGTTCTCATAAAAATTGGATATCGAATTGGAAATGTTCTAAAAAAACAACCTAAGAAAAGAAATCGGAGATAGCGGAGATAGTTGGGAAGATTGAACTAAAATTGGAAGATCCACAATGCATAGTTTATACAGATAACTTACTCAGTTCTTCAGTAGAACCCTCCCTGCTTTAGTAAATTAAATAGCCAGTTATAATTACACTGAGAATGAGACTAATAAGAAAACAAGAACTTAAAAAAAAGTAAATAACGTTAATTCTCAGCAGGCACTATATATTATTAAAGAACCTTTTTAAGTTAACCTGGAAAATCTAGGTTCTTATAGATCAGAGGCGGTGGCGGAGCGTTTTGAAACATCGTTAAACTAAGCGTATACCTCTACTCGTATTTTCCAAAATGTCTTTTGCGTTGTTCGTTTGCACAAACAAACTTCTTTTCGACGTCTACAGTGTTCAGTGTGTCCGTAATAGACTTATGACAATGCAGAAGGAGGCAGTTGTTTAGACGATCCCGCTTTATGGTGTTTCCAATATAGGTTTTTAGTCTTCCTAAGGCAGAAAATGTGCCCTCGGAAGTCGCCGCTGCCACAAGTAATGCCAAGTACAATCTTAACAGTTTGTGGACCTCATCTAGTAGCGTTTTGCTGACAGGAATTTTGTTGAGAGCTTAGCAAATGGTTGTTATATTTGCAACCTGGCGTACTTCGGGCAAATCACGAAACGGAATACCTTACCCAATCAATTTTATGCTGCGCTAGTGACATTTTCGACACCGAGATATTGAGTGGGGGGGGGGGGGGGGGGGGGGAGGGACTGAACCCCAAAATTTTCGTTGAAGGGGAACTACAGCGCCCCCCGCCGCCTCCCCTGCTCCGCAGCCCATGTAGATGACTGGGTTTTGTTTTACAGTATATATTGATAATCGCTGACAAGAGAGAAAATTGTCTCAGACTCCATTGTACCACATTATTTCTGGCAGTGAAAACAAAGTGAAGGATAATCATGCATATTGTTCGAATTCTTTCAGCTGATCATTGGTAACTTTGGTTTGAGTTATGAGCAGTCCAAATTGCAGTTTGCTCTGTGGGCAATAATGGCATCTGTAAGTATTCGACATGACGCGTAGCAAAGAAGTGTGAAAAGAACTTTGCGATATCAAATGTTTCTGACAAGGAAAAGTAAGATTGTTGAAGGCCTCTAGTGGTTAGTGCAATAAAGCTTATTAAGTAATATTTTGCGCTCATCGTGCCTTTAAATGAAGACTTACAAAAGTTGCCAAACGCGGGAAGAGATATGAGCTGTGGCAAGCGTGGCAAGCCAGGGAAGCTCTGACAAGCCCATGAAAACACGTGCCACTGGTGGGAAACGAGAAAACAGGTAACT